>NW_027675827.1:0-32305 GCF_046562875.1 Panthera onca
CAACCCGATCTCTAACTCGTCCCTATTGAACAATATTTACACACCCAACAATCCTATATCTTGGTTCATGTAGCTTAAAAACACAAAGCAAGGCACTGAAAATGCCTGGATGAGTCGCCAGACTCCATAAACATAGAGGTTTGGTCCTAGCCTTTCCATTAGTTATTAATAAAATTACACATGCAAGCCTCCGCATCCCGGTGAAAATGCCCTCTAAGTCACCCAGTGATTCAAAGGAGCTGGTATCAAGCACACAACCATTGTAGCTCATAACACCTTGCTCAGCCACACCCCCACGGGATACAGCAGTGATAAAAATTAAGCTATGAATGAAAGTTCGACTAAGTTATATTAAATTAGGGTTGGTAAATTTCGTGCCAGCCACCGCGGTCATACGATTAACCCAAACCAATGGACCTACGGCGTAAAGCGTGTTACAGAAGAGAAGCATACTAAAGTTAAACCTTAACTAGGCTGTAAAAAGCTGCAGTTAACATAAAAATACAGCACGAAAGTAACTTTAATATTTCCGACCACACGATAGCTAAGATCCAAACTGGGATTAGATACCCCACTATGCTTAGCCCTAAACCTAGATAGTTAGCTCAAACAAAACTATCCGCCAGAGAACTACTAGCAACAGCTTAAAACTCAAAGGACTTGGCGGTGCTTTATATCCCTCTAGAGGAGCCTGTTCTATAATCGATAAACCCCGATAAACCTCACCATCTCTTGCTAATTCAGCCTATATACCGCCATCTTCAGCAAACCCTAAAAAGGAAGAAAAGTAAGCACAAGTATCTTGACACAAAAAAGTTAGGTCAAGGTGTAGCCCATGAGATGGGAAGCAATGGGCTACATTTTCTACAACTAGAACATCCACGAAAATCCTTATGAAATTAAGAATTCAAGGAGGATTTAGTAGTAAATTTGAGAATAGAGAGCTCAATTGAATTGGGCCATGAAGCACGCACACACCGCCCGTCACCCTCCTCAAGTGGTCAAACCCTGAAGAAACCTATTCAAACCATTACATCCACAAGAGGAGACAAGTCGTAACAAGGTAAGCATACTGGAAAGTGTGCTTGGATGACAAGATGTAGCTTAAACAAAGCATCTGGCTTACACCCAGAAGATTTCATATTAAACTGACCATCTTGAGCCAAAGCTAGCCCAATCATCTACAAACGCAATTAACATCAGAAAGTAAAATAAAACATTTAGTTGCCCCATAAAAGTATAGGAGATAGAAATTTAACTTGGCGCTATAGAGAAAGTACCGCAAGGGAAAGATGAAAGAAAAAACTAAAAGCACTATACAGCAAAGATTACCCCTTGTACCTTTTGCATAATGAATTAGCTAGAATAACCTAACAAAGAGAACTTCAGCTAGGCCCCCCGAAACCAGACGAGCTACCCATGAACAATCTATTACAGGATGAACTCATCTATGTCGCAAAATAGTGAGAAGATTTGTGGGTAGAGGTGAAAAGCCTAACGAGCCTGGTGATAGCTGGTTGCCCAGAACAGAATCTTAGTTCAACTTTAAACTTACCTCAAAACCCTGAAATTCCAATGTAAGTTTAAAATATAGTCTAAAAAGGTACAGCTTTTTAGAATTAGGATACAGCCTTAATTAGAGAGTAAGCATAAACACAAACCATAGTTGGCCTAAAAGCAGCCACCAATTAAGAAAGCGTTCAAGCTCAACAATCAGAACATCTCAATGTCAAAAAACGCAACCAACTCCTAATTTAAAACTGGGCTAATCTATTTAATAATAGAAGCAATAATGCTAATATGAGTAACAAGAAATATTTCTCCCGTGCATAAGCTTATATCAGAACGGATAACCACTGATAGTTAACAACAAGATAAATACAACCTAACTACAAGCAAACATATCAAGCTAATTGTTAACCCAACACAGGCATGCAACTCAAGGAAAGATTAAAAGAAGTAAAAGGAACTCGGCAAACACAAGCCCCGCCTGTTTACCAAAAACATCACCTCTAGCATTTCCAGTATTAGAGGCACTGCCTGCCCAGTGACATCAGTTAAACGGCCGCGGTATCCTGACCGTGCAAAGGTAGCATAATCATTTGTTCCTTAAATAGGGACTTGTATGAATGGCCACACGAGGGCTTTACTGTCTCTTACTTCCAATCCGTGAAATTGACCTTCCCGTGAAGAGGCGGGAATATGACAATAAGACGAGAAGACCCTATGGAGCTTTAATTAACCGACCCAAAGAGATCTTGATAATCAACCGACAGGGATAACATACCTCTACCATGGGCCGACAATTTAGGTTGGGGTGACCTCGGAGAATAAAACAACCTCCGAGTGATTTAAATCTAGACTAACTAGTCGAAAGTACTACATCACTTATTGATCCAAAAACTTGATCAACGGAACAAGTTACCCTAGGGATAACAGCGCAATCCTATTTTAGAGTCCATATCGACAATAGGGTTTACGACCTCGATGTTGGATCAGGACATCCCGATGGTGCAGCAGCTATCAAAGGTTCGTTTGTTCAACGATTAAAGTCCTACGTGATCTGAGTTCAGACCGGAGTAATCCAGGTCGGTTTCTATCTATTAAATAATTTCTCCCAGTACGAAAGGACAAGAGAAATAGGGCCCACTTTGCTAAAGCGCCTTTAACCAAATAGATGATATAATCTCAATCTAGACAGTTTATCCAAACATATCACCCGTAGAGCTCGGGTTTGTTAGGGTGGCAGAGCCCGGCAATTGCATAAAACTTAAGCTTTTATCATCAGAGGTTCAACTCCTCTCCCTAACAACATGTTCATAGTCAACATCCTCTCACTAACTATCCCTATTCTCCTCGCCGTAGCCTTCCTAACCCTAGTTGAACGTAAAGTACTGGGTTACATACAACTCCGCAAAGGACCAAACGTCGTAGGACCATACGGCCTACTCCAACCCATTGCAGACGCCATGAAACTCTTCACTAAAGAGCCCCTCCGACCCCTCACATCTTCCACATTCATATTCATTATAGCACCCATCCTAGCCCTTACACTAGCCCTAACTATATGAATCCCGCTGCCCATACCATACCCACTCATTAACATAAACCTAGGAGTACTATTTATACTAGCCATATCCAGCCTGGCCGTCTACTCCATTCTATGATCCGGATGGGCCTCAAACTCAAAATACGCCCTAATTGGAGCCCTACGAGCTGTAGCCCAAACAATCTCATATGAAGTCACACTAGCCATCATCCTCTTATCAGTACTACTAATAAACGGATCCTTCACATTAGCCACACTAATTACCACTCAAGAATTTATCTGACTTGTTATCCCTGCATGACCCCTGGCCATAATATGATTCATTTCTACACTAGCAGAAACCAACCGAGCCCCGTTTGACCTCACAGAGGGGGAATCAGAACTCGTTTCCGGATTTAACGTAGAATACGCAGCAGGTCCCTTTGCCCTGTTTTTTCTAGCAGAATACGCCAACATCATCATAATAAATATCCTCACAACAATCCTATTCTTCGGAGCATTTCACAGCCCCTATATACCAGAACTATATACCACCAACTTCACTATAAAAACCCTGATTCTAACAACCACCTTCCTATGAATCCGAGCATCTTACCCACGATTCCGATACGACCAATTAATACACCTCCTATGAAAAAGCTTTCTACCCCTTACCCTAGCCTTATGCATATGACACGTCTCCCTGCCCATCATCACAGCAAGCATTCCGCCTCAAACATAAGAAATATGTCTGACAAAAGAGTTACTTTGATAGAGTAAAACATAGAGGTCCAAATCCTCTTATTTCTAGAATTATAGGAATCGAACCTAATCCTAAGAATCCAAAAATCTTCGTGCTACCAGTACTACACCACATTCTAAAGTAAGGTCAGCTAAATAAGCTATCGGGCCCATACCCCGAAAATGTTGGTTTATACCCTTCCCATACTAATCAAACCCCCTATTCTTATTATCATTATATCAACCGTTATCTCAGGAACTATAATCGTAATAACAGCATCCCATTGACTTATGGTCTGAATCGGCTTCGAAATAAACCTATTGGCCATCATTCCCATCCTCATAAAAAAATATAACCCACGAACCACAGAAGCAGCCACAAAATACTTCCTAACACAAGCAACCGCTTCAATACTCCTAATAATAGGAATCATCATCAACCTACTGCACTCAGGACAATGAACTGTATCAAAAGATCTCAACCCCATAGCATCTACTGTAATAACAACCGCCCTAGCAATAAAACTAGGACTAGCCCCATTCCACTTCTGAGTGCCCGAAGTCACACAGGGAATCTCCATATCCTCAGGCTTAGTCCTACTCACATGACAAAAAATCGCCCCACTATCAATCCTATACCAAATCTCACCCACCATTAACCCCAACCTACTCTTAACAATAGCCATTATATCAGTTATAGTCGGAGGCTGAGGAGGACTTAACCAAACCCAGCTACGAAAAATCATAGCATACTCCTCAATTGCCCACATAGGCTGGATAGCAGCCATCATAATATATAGCCCCACAATAATAATTTTAAACCTGACCATCTACATTATTATAACACTAACCACCTTCATACTATTCATATATAACTCCACCACAACAACATCATCCCTATCACAGACATGAAATAAAGCACCTCTAATCACTTCATTTATCCTAGTACTAATAATATCTCTAGGCGGCCTCCCTCCACTCTCCGGCTTCATCCCAAAATGGATAATCATTCAAGAACTAACTAAAAACGAAATAATTATAATACCCACACTGCTGGCTATAACCGCCCTACTTAACCTGTACTTCTATATACGACTAACATATGCTACTACACTAACTATATTTCCCTCAAACAACTGCATAAAGATAAAATGACGATTCGAATGCACAAAAAAAATAATCTTCTTACCCCCCTTAATTGTAATATCTACCATACTGCTACCACTCGCACCAATACTATCCATCCTAGATTAGAAGTTTAGGTTAAATTAGACCAAGAGCCTTCAAAGCTCTAAGTAAGCCCTAGCAGACTTAACTTCTGCATACCAACTAACCCTTAAGGACTGCAAGAGTCTATCTCACATCAATTGATTGCAAATCAAACACTTTAATTAAGCTAAGCCCTTACTAGATTGGTGGGCCCCAACCCCACGAAATTTTAGTTAACAGCTAAATACCCTAATCAACTGGCTTCAATCTACTTCTCCCGCCGTCTGGAAAAAAAAGGCGGGAGAAGCCCCGGCAGCCTCAAGCTGCTTCTTTGAATTTGCAATTCAATATGACACTCACTGCAGGACTTGGTAAAAAGAGGACTGAACCTCTGTCTTTAGATTTACAGTCTAATGCTTACTCAGCCATTTTACCTATGTTCATAAACCGCTGACTATTTTCAACCAATCACAAAGATATTGGAACTCTCTACCTTCTATTTGGCGCCTGGGCTGGTATGGTGGGGACTGCTCTCAGTCTCTTAATCCGAGCTGAGCTAGGTCAACCTGGCACACTATTAGGGGACGACCAGATTTATAATGTAGTCGTCACCGCCCATGCTTTTGTAATAATCTTCTTCATAGTGATGCCTATCATGATTGGAGGATTCGGAAACTGATTAGTCCCATTAATGATTGGGGCTCCCGACATAGCATTCCCTCGAATGAATAATATGAGCTTCTGACTCCTCCCTCCATCTTTCCTACTTTTGCTCGCATCATCTATGGTAGAGGCTGGAGCAGGGACTGGGTGGACAGTATACCCACCTCTAGCCGGTAACCTAGCTCATGCAGGAGCATCCGTAGATCTAACTATTTTTTCACTGCACCTGGCAGGTGTCTCCTCAATCTTAGGTGCTATTAATTTTATTACTACTATTATCAATATAAAACCCCCTGCTATATCCCAATATCAAACACCCCTGTTTGTCTGATCGGTTTTAATCACTGCTGTATTACTACTTCTATCACTGCCAGTTTTAGCAGCAGGCATCACTATACTACTGACAGATCGAAATCTAAACACCACATTTTTTGACCCCGCCGGAGGAGGGGATCCTATCTTATATCAACACCTATTCTGATTTTTCGGTCACCCAGAAGTCTACATTTTAATTTTACCCGGGTTTGGAATAATTTCACATATTGTCACCTATTACTCAGGTAAAAAGGAACCTTTTGGCTATATGGGAATGGTTTGAGCTATAATATCAATTGGCTTTCTGGGCTTTATTGTATGAGCCCATCACATGTTCACTGTAGGGATAGACGTGGACACACGAGCATACTTTACATCAGCTACTATAATTATTGCTATTCCCACTGGGGTAAAAGTATTTAGCTGACTGGCTACTCTTCATGGGGGTAATATCAAATGGTCCCCCGCCATGCTATGAGCCCTGGGATTCATTTTCCTATTTACCGTAGGGGGCTTAACAGGAATTGTACTGGCAAATTCCTCATTAGATATTGTCCTTCACGACACATACTACGTAGTAGCCCACTTCCACTACGTATTGTCAATAGGAGCAGTATTTGCTATCATAGGGGGTTTCGTTCATTGATTCCCCCTATTCTCAGGATACACTCTTGATGACACTTGGGCAAAAATTCATTTTACGATTATGTTTGTAGGCGTCAATATAACGTTTTTCCCTCAGCATTTTCTAGGCCTGTCCGGAATGCCCCGACGTTATTCTGACTATCCAGACGCATACACAACTTGAAACACAGTCTCATCAATAGGCTCTTTTATTTCACTAACAGCAGTAATACTAATAGTTTTTATAGTGTGAGAAGCTTTTGCATCAAAGCGAGAAGTGGCTACAGTGGAACTAACCACAACTAACCTTGAATGGCTACATGGATGCCCTCCTCCGTATCACACATTTGAAGAGCCAACCTATGTGCTGCTAAAATAAGAAAGGAAGGAATCGAACCCCCTCAGACTGGTTTCAAGCCAATACCATAACCACTATGTCTTTCTCAATCAAGAAGTATTAGTAAAACAATTACATAACTTTGTCAAGGTTAAATTATAGGTTTAAGCCCTATGTACTTCCATGGCATACCCCTTTCAACTAGGTCTCCAAGACGCTACATCTCCCATTATAGAAGAACTCTTACACTTCCATGATCACACACTAATAATTGTATTCCTAATCAGCTCCCTAGTTCTATATATCATCTCACTAATACTGACAACCAAACTCACGCACACAAGCACAATAGATGCCCAAGAAGTAGAAACCGTCTGAACTATCCTACCGGCTATTATCTTAATTCTCATTGCCCTGCCCTCCCTGCGAATTCTCTATATAATAGATGAGATTAATGACCCCTCTCTTACTGTAAAGACCATAGGACATCAATGATATTGAAGCTATGAATACACTGACTATGAAGACCTAAGCTTTGACTCCTACATGATCCCCACTCAAGAGCTAAAACCCGGAGAACTACGACTATTAGAAGTTGATAACCGAGCAGTGCTGCCAATAGAGATGACCATTCGCATGTTAATCTCATCAGAAGACGTATTACACTCATGAGCCGTCCCATCCCTGGGCCTAAAAACTGACGCCATTCCAGGCCGACTAAACCAAACAACCCTAATGGGCACACGACCTGGACTATATTATGGTCAATGCTCAGAAATCTGTGGCTCAAACCATAGTTTTATACCCATTGTCCTTGAATTAGTCCCACTATCGTACTTTGAAAAATGATCCGCGTCTGTACTGTAAATTCATTAAGAAGCTAAACTAGCGTTAACCTTTTAAGTTAAAAACTGGGAGTTTAAATCTCCCCTTAATGACATGCCACAGTTAGATACATCAACCTGATTTATTACTATTGTTTCAATAATTATAACACTATTTATTATATTTCAACTAAAAATCTCAAAACACCTGTATCCATCAAGCCCAGAGCCCAAATCTATAGCTGCACTAAAACAACTTAATCCTTGAGAAAAAAAATGAACGAAAATCTATTCACCTCTTTCACTACCCCAACAATAATAGGACTGCCCATTGTCATACTAATTATTATATTCCCCAGTATTCTATTCCCCTCGCCCAGTCGACTAATTAACAATCGTCTAATCTCACTCCAACAGTGATTAGTACAATTAACATCAAAACAAATACTAGCCATTCACAACCACAAAGGGCAAACTTGGGCTCTAATACTCATATCTCTCATTCTATTCATTGGATCAACAAACCTGTTGGGCCTACTGCCCCACTCATTTACCCCAACTACCCAATTATCAATAAACTTAGGAATAGCTATTCCCCTATGAGCCGGCACCGTAATTACTGGGTTTCGCCACAAAACTAAAGCATCCCTAGCCCACTTTCTACCACAAGGGACACCGATCCCCCTGATCCCCATGCTTGTAGTTATTGAAACTATTAGCCTTTTCATCCAACCCGTGGCTCTGGCCGTACGACTTACAGCCAACATTACTGCGGGCCACTTATTAATGCACTTAATCGGAGGAGCTGCTCTGGCCCTAATAAACATTAGTACCTCTATTGCTCTAATTACCTTTATTATCCTTATCCTACTGACAGTCCTTGAATTCGCTGTAGCCCTAATCCAAGCTTATGTCTTTACCCTACTTGTAAGCCTGTATTTACATGACAACACTTAATGACCCATCAAACCCACGCATATCACATAGTTAACCCCAGTCCATGGCCACTTACGGGAGCCCTTTCGGCCCTACTGATAACTTCAGGCCTGGCTATATGATTCCACTATAACTCAACACTGCTACTAACTCTAGGAATAACCACCAATCTGCTGACTATATATCAATGGTGACGTGATATTATCCGGGAAAGCACATTTCAAGGTCACCACACACCCATCGTTCAAAAGGGTCTCCGCTACGGAATAATTCTTTTTATCATCTCGGAAGTATTCTTCTTCGCAGGCTTTTTCTGGGCCTTCTATCACTCGAGTCTGGCCCCAACTCCCGAATTAGGAGGATGCTGGCCACCAACAGGTATTATTCCCCTAAACCCCCTAGAAGTTCCACTACTCAACACCTCCGTACTTTTAGCTTCCGGAGTGTCAATCACTTGAGCTCACCATAGTTTAATGGAAGGGAGTCGAAAACACATACTCCAGGCACTATTTATTACAATCTCCCTGGGAGTCTACTTCACTCTCCTCCAAGCCTCCGAATATTACGAAACACCGTTTACAATCTCAGATGGAGTCTACGGATCCACCTTCTTCATAGCTACAGGATTCCACGGATTACACGTAATTATCGGCTCTACTTTCCTAATTGTATGCTTCTTGCGCCAACTAAAATATCACTTCACATCGAGCCACCACTTTGGATTTGAAGCCGCTGCCTGATATTGGCACTTCGTAGACGTGGTTTGACTGTTCCTATACGTTTCTATTTATTGATGAGGATCCTATTCCCTTAGTATTAACAAGTACAGTTGACTTCCAATCAACCAGTTTCGGTATAGTCCGAAGGGGAATAATAAACGTAATACTCGCCCTGCTCACTAATACACTTCTATCCATGCTACTCGTATTTATTGCATTCTGACTACCCCAACTAAATACCTATGCAGAAAAAGCAAGTCCCTACGAATGTGGATTTGACCCCATAGGATCCGCCCGCCTGCCCTTTTCTATGAAATTTTTCTTAGTAGCCATTACATTCTTGCTATTTGACCTAGAAATTGCACTACTACTTCCCCTTCCTTGAGCCTCACAAACAAATAAACTATCAACCATACTTATCATAGCTCTCCTACTAATCTCTCTATTAGCCGCAAGCCTGGCCTACGAATGAACCCAAAAAGGACTAGAGTGAACTGAATATGATAATTAGTTTAAACTAAAACAAATGATTTCGACTCATTAGATTGTAGCTCACCCTATAATTATCAAATGTCCATAGTCTATGTTAATATATTCCTGGCCTTCATCATATCACTTATGGGACTATTAATGTATCGGTCCCACTTAATATCCTCCCTCCTATGCCTAGAAGGCATAATATTATCCCTATTTGTTATGATAACCATGGCAATTCTAAATAATCATTTTACACTAGCTAGCATGACTCCTATTATCCTGCTAGTATTTGCAGCCTGCGAGGCGGCACTGGGCTTATCCCTACTAGTAATGGTCTCAAATACATATGGTACCGACTATGTACAAAACCTAAATCTCCTACAATGCTAAAAATTATTATCCCCACTATTATACTCATACCAATAACATGACTATCAAAGCCCAATATAATCTGAATTAACTCGACTACCTACAGTCTCCTGATCAGCCTTATTAGCCTCTCCTATTTAAACCAACTAGGCGATAACAGCCTAAACCTCTCATTACTATTCTTCTCAGACTCACTCTCCGCACCTCTACTAGTACTAACAACATGACTCCTGCCACTAATGCTTATGGCTAGTCAATCACACCTGTCAAAAGAGACCTTGGCCCGAAAAAAACTATATATCACAACACTTATCGTTTTGCAACTTCTTTTAATCATAACATTTACCGCTACAGAACTAATTATATTTTACATTCTATTTGAAGCCACACTAATCCCCACCCTTATCATTATTACTCGGTGGGGTAACCAGACGGAGCGACTAAACGCCGGCCTATATTTTTTATTCTACACCCTGCTGGGCTCACTGCCCCTCCTGGTCGCACTACTATATATTCAAAACACAACAGGGACTTTAAATTTCCTAATCATTCAGTACTGAGCCAAACCGATCTCAGCCACCTGATCTAATATCCTTCTCTGACTAGCATGCATAATAGCATTCATAGTAAAAATACCCCTATACGGACTCCACCTGTGACTGCCAAAAGCACATGTTGAAGCCCCCATTGCCGGCTCAATGGTACTTGCTGCCGTACTATTAAAACTAGGGGGATATGGAATGATGCGTATTACAATTCTACTTAACCCCACAACAAACCAAATAGCATACCCCTTCATAATGTTGTCCCTATGAGGAATAGTTATAACAAGTTCTATCTGTCTACGCCAGACAGACCTAAAGTCCTTAATCGCATACTCATCAGTAAGCCACATAGCCCTAGTAATTGTAGCTGTGCTAATCCAAACACCCTGAAGTTACACAGGAGCTACAGCCCTTATAATCGCCCACGGACTAACTTCCTCAATATTATTTTGCCTTGCAAACTCAAACTACGAACGAGTCCACAGCCGAACAATAATCCTAGCACGAGGCCTACAAACCATCCTTCCTCTAATAGCTGCCTGATGACTACTAGCCAGTCTCGCGAACCTAGCTCTGCCTCCTACCATCAACCTAATTGGGGAACTATTTGTAGTAGTAGCCTCCTTCTCATGATCTAACTTAACTATCACTCTCATAGGCACAAATATTATCATCACAGCCTTATATACCCTCTATATACTTATCACAACCCAACGAGGTAAGTACCCACATCATATTAAAAACATTAACCCATCATTTACACGAGAAAACGCCCTAATAGCCCTTCACTTGCTCCCACTCCTCCTCTTATCCCTCAACCCCAAAATCGTACTGGGTCCTATTTATTGTAAATATAGTTTAACAAAAACATTAGATTGTGGATCTAACAATAGAAGTGCAAATCTTCCTATTTACCGAAAAAGTATGCGAGAACTGCTAATTCATGCCCCCACGTATAAAAGCGTGGCTTTTTCAACTTTTATAGGATAGAAGTAATCCATTGGCCTTAGGAGCCAAAAAATTGGTGCAACTCCAAATAAAAGTAATAAACCTATTTACCTCTTTTATACTCACTGCAATATTCATTCTACTCCTACCCATCATTACATCCAACACTCAACTATACAAAAACAACCTGTACCCTCACTATGTAAAAACTACAATCTCTTATGCCTTTACCATCAGCATAATTCCGGCTATAGTATTTATTTCTTCCGGACAGGAAACAATTATCTCAAACTGACACTGATTATCAATCCAAACCCTTAAATTGTCACTAAGTTTTAAACTAGACTATTTCTCAATCATCTTCATCCCTGTAGCACTTTTCGTTACATGATCAATTATAGAGTTCTCAATATGATACATACACACAGACCCCTATATTAACCGATTCTTCAAGTATCTCCTCATATTTCTAATCACCATAATAATCCTAGTAACTGCCAATAACCTATTCCAACTGTTTATTGGCTGAGAGGGGGTAGGAATCATATCCTTCCTGCTAATCGGATGGTGATATGGTCGAGCAGACGCAAACACTGCTGCCCTGCAGGCAATTCTCTACAACCGCATCGGAGACGTGGGGTTTATCACAGCCATAGCATGATTTCTCACCAATATAAATGCATGAGACTTTCAACAAATCTTTATCACCCAGCATGAAAACCTAAATATCCCACTACTAGGGCTTCTCTTAGCAGCCACGGGTAAGTCTGCCCAATTTGGCCTACACCCATGACTACCATCAGCCATAGAGGGTCCAACCCCCGTTTCTGCCCTACTCCACTCAAGTACAATAGTTGTAGCCGGAGTCTTTCTATTAATCCGCTTCTACCCGCTCATAGAACAAAATAAAACCACACAAACCCTTACCCTATGCCTAGGAGCCATCACAACCTTATTCACAGCCATCTGTGCCCTCACACAAAATGACATTAAAAAAATCGTTGCCTTCTCAACTTCAAGCCAATTAGGCCTAATAATCGTTACCATCGGAATCAACCAACCCTACCTTGCATTCCTGCACATCTGTACGCACGCATTTTTCAAAGCAATATTATTCATGTGCTCTGGATCAATTATCCACAGCTTAAATGATGAACAAGACATTCGAAAAATAGGCGGACTATACAAGCCAATACCCTTCACCACCACCTCCCTCATCATCGGAAGTCTCGCATTAACAGGCATACCTTTTCTAACAGGCTTTTACTCCAAGGACCTAATCATCGAGACAGCCAACACGTCGTATACCAACGCCTGAGCCCTATTGGTCACTCTCATCGCTACATCTCTCACAGCCGCCTACAGTACTCGAATCATATTCTTCGCACTCCTAGGACAACCCCGATTTAACTCCCTAAGTCCAATCAATGAAAATAACCCCCACCTTATCAACTCCATCAAACGTCTCTTAATTGGAAGCATTTTTGCAGGATACCTGATCTCCCACAACATTCCCCCGACAACCATCCCACAAATAACTATACCCCACTATCTAAAGCTGACCGCCCTTGCTGCAACCATTACAGGCTTCATCCTAGCATTAGAACTTAACCTCGCGGCTAAAAACTTAAAATTTAAACATCCCTCAGACCTCTTTAAGTTTTCCAACCTCCTAGGGTACTTTCCAATCGTAATACACCGCCTCCCATCAACAATAAGCTTAACTATAAGCCAAAAATCCGCATCGATACTATTAGATATAATCTGGCTAGAAAATGTATTACCAAAATCCATCTCCCACTTCCAAATAAAAATATCAACCATCGTATCTAATCAGAAAGGACTAGTTAAGCTTTACTTCTTATCCTTCATAATCACCTTAGCCCTTAGCTTACTCCTACTTAGTTTCCACGAGTAACCTCTATAATCACCAACACACCAATAAGCAAGGACCAACCAGTAACAACCACCAACCATGTTCCATAACTATACAGTGCTGCAATCCCCATGGCCTCCTCACTAAAAAACCCCGAATCACCCGTATCATAAATCACTCAATCACCTGCACCATTAAACTTAAACACAACCTCGACTTCATCTTCTTTTAAAATATAGCAAGCAGTTAACAACTCCGCTAGCACCCCTGTAATAAATGCACCCAATACAGCCTTATTAGACGTCCATGCCTCAGGGTAAGGCTCAGTAGCCATAGCTGTAGTATACCCAAACACCACAAGCATACCCCCCAAATAAATTAAAAAAACCATTAAACCTAAAAATGATCCCCCAAAATTCAATACAATACCACAACCAATACCACCAGCCACAATCAAACCAAACCCACCATAAATAGGAGAAGGCTTTGAAGAAAAACTCACAAAGCTCACCACAAAGATTGTACTTAAAATAAATACAATGTATGTTATCATAATTCTTACATGGAATCTAACCATGACTAATGATATGAAAAACCATCGTTGTATTTCAACTATAAGAACTTAATGACCAACATTCGAAAATCTCACCCCCTTATCAAGATCATCAACCACTCATTCATTGATCTTCCTGCTCCATCCAATATCTCAGCATGATGGAACTTTGGTTCCCTACTAGGAGTGTGTTTAATCCTACAAATTCTTACTGGTCTCTTCCTAGCCATACACTACACGTCAGATACAATAACCGCTTTCTCATCAGTCACCCATATCTGCCGCGACGTAAATTACGGCTGAATCATCCGATATTTACACGCCAATGGAGCCTCCATATTCTTTATCTGCCTATACATACACGTAGGACGAGGAATATACTACGGCTCCTACACTTTCTCAGAAACATGAAATATTGGAATCGTACTATTATTCACAGTCATAGCTACAGCTTTCATAGGATATGTCCTACCATGGGGCCAAATATCCTTTTGAGGGGCAACCGTAATCACCAACCTCCTATCGGCAATCCCATATATTGGAACCAATCTAGTAGAGTGGATCTGAGGAGGCTTCTCAGTAGACAAAGCCACCCTAACACGATTCTTTGCCTTCCACTTCATCCTTCCATTCATCATCTCAGCCCTAGCAGCAGTCCATCTCCTATTCCTTCATGAGACAGGATCCAATAACCCCTCAGGAGTGGTATCCGACTCAGACAAAATCCCATTTCACCCATACTACACAATCAAAGATATCCTGGGCCTCCTAGTACTAATCCTAATACTCATGCTACTCGTCCTATTCTCACCAGACCTATTAGGAGACCCCGATAACTATACCCCCGCCAACCCTCTAAACACCCCTCCCCACATCAAGCCCGAATGATATTTCCTATTTGCATACGCAATCCTCCGATCTATTCCCAATAAGCTAGGAGGAGTTTTAGCCCTAGTTCTATCTATCTTAACCTTAGCTATCATCCCCGCTCTCCACACTTCTAAACAACGAGGAATAATGTTTCGACCACTAAGCCAATGCTTATTCTGATTACTAGTAGCGGACCTTCTGACCCTAACATGAATTGGCGGCCAACCTGTAGAACACCCCTTCATCACCATCGGCCAACTGGCCTCCATCCTATACTTCTCTATCCTTCTAATCCTAATACCTATCTCAGGCATTATTGAAAATCGCCTCCTTAAATGAAGAGTCTTTGTAGTATATACAATACCTTGGTCTTGTAAACCAAAAAAGGAGAATATGCACCCTCCCTAAGACTTCAAGGAAGAAGCAACAGCCCCACCATCAGCACCCAAAGCTGAAATTCTTTCTTAAACTATTCCTTGCTAATACCAAAAAGCAACCCCATAACTTCCATAATTCATATATTGCATATACTCATACTGTGCTTGCCCAGTATGTCCTCATCTTTCCGCAATAAAGCAAGTGAAAACTCTCAATTCTTACAATACAAACTCGCAAGTAAGATAACCAACTGACCTTTTCCTCATGCATATCATGCACCAACCACTCGCCCCATGAATATTAAGCATGTACAGTAGTTTATATATATTACATAAGACATACTATGTATATCGTGCATTAACTGCTTGTCCCCATGAATATTAAGCATGTACAGTAGTTTATATATATTACATAAGACATACTATGTATATCGTGCATTAACTGCTTGTCCCCATGAATATTAAGCATGTACAGTAGTTTATATATATTACATAAGACATACTATGTATATCGTGCATTAACTGCTTGTCCCCATGAATATTAAGCATGTACAGTAGTTTATATATATTACATAAGACATACTATGTATATCGTGCATTAACTGCTTGTCCCCATGAATATTAAGCATGTACAGTAGTTTATATATATTACATAAGACATACTATGTATATCGTGCATTAACTGCTTGTCCCCATGAATATTAAGCATGTACAGTAGTTTATATATATTACATAAGACATACTATGTATATCGTGCATTAACTGCTTGTCCCCATGAATATTAAGCATGTACAGTAGTTTATATATATTACATAAGACATAATAGTGCTTAATCGTGCATATTCATGATTTCCAACAGTCTCTTATGGACCTCAACTGTCCGAAAGAGCTTAATCACCTGGCCTCGAGAAACCAGCAACCCTTGCTTGAGCGTGTACCTCTTCTCGCTCCGGGCCCATTTCAACGTGGGGGTGTCTATAATGGAACTATACCTGGCATCTGGTTCTTACTTCAGGGCCATGACGTTCTTAAATCCAATCCTTCAACTCTCTCAAATGGGACATCTCGATGGGTTAATGACTAATCAGCCCATGATCACACATAACTGTGGTGTCATGCATTTGGTATTTTTAATTTTTAGGGGGTCGAACTTGCTATGACTCAGCTATGACCTAAAGGTCCTGACTCAGTCAAATATAATGTAGCTGGGCTTATTCTCTATGCGGGGGTTCCACACGTACAACAAGCAAGGTGTTATTCAGTCAATGGTCGCAGGACATATACTTAAATCCCTATTGTTCCACAGGACACGGCATGCGCGCACCCACGTATACGCGTACACGTACACACGTACACACGTATACACGTACACGTACACACGTACACACGTATACACGTACACGTACACACGTATACACGTATACACGTACACGTACACACGTATACACGTATACACGTATACACGTATACGCGTACACGTACACACGTACACACGTACACACGTACACACGTACACACGTACACACGTACACACGTACACACGTACACACGTACACACGTACACACGTACACACGTACACACGTACACACGTACACACGTACACACGTACACACGTACACACGTATACACGTATACACGTATACACGTATACACGTATACACGTATACACGTATACACATGCAAACTTTTTTGATTTTAGTAAATAATTAGCTTAAACAAACCCCCCTTACCCCCCGTTAACCCTATTTGTTACAATACGTGTTTATTTCTGTCTTGCCAAACCCCAAAAACAAGACTAAACCGTATCTAAGCATAGAGCTTAAGAGTTAACGTTTACAAACTTTACCAACCCCATTATTACCAATTATTAATACTAAATCATAACTTTGTTCGCAGTATCTATAGATACGCCAACCCGATCTCTAACTCGTCCCTATTGAACAATATTTACACACCCAACAATCCTATATCTTGGTTCATGTAGCTTAAAAACACAAAGCAAGGCACTGAAAATGCCTGGATGAGTCGCCAGACTCCATAAACATAGAGGTTTGGTCCTAGCCTTTCCATTAGTTATTAATAAAATTACACATGCAAGCCTCCGCATCCCGGTGAAAATGCCCTCTAAGTCACCCAGTGATTCAAAGGAGCTGGTATCAAGCACACAACCATTGTAGCTCATAACACCTTGCTCAGCCACACCCCCACGGGATACAGCAGTGATAAAAATTAAGCTATGAATGAAAGTTCGACTAAGTTATATTAAATTAGGGTTGGTAAATTTCGTGCCAGCCACCGCGGTCATACGATTAACCCAAACCAATGGACCTACGGCGTAAAGCGTGTTACAGAAGAGAAGCATACTAAAGTTAAACCTTAACTAGGCTGTAAAAAGCTGCAGTTAACATAAAAATACAGCACGAAAGTAACTTTAATATTTCCGACCACACGATAGCTAAGATCCAAACTGGGATTAGATACCCCACTATGCTTAGCCCTAAACCTAGATAGTTAGCTCAAACAAAACTATCCGCCAGAGAACTACTAGCAACAGCTTAAAACTCAAAGGACTTGGCGGTGCTTTATATCCCTCTAGAGGAGCCTGTTCTATAATCGATAAACCCCGATAAACCTCACCATCTCTTGCTAATTCAGCCTATATACCGCCATCTTCAGCAAACCCTAAAAAGGAAGAAAAGTAAGCACAAGTATCTTGACACAAAAAAGTTAGGTCAAGGTGTAGCCCATGAGATGGGAAGCAATGGGCTACATTTTCTACAACTAGAACATCCACGAAAATCCTTATGAAATTAAGAATTCAAGGAGGATTTAGTAGTAAATTTGAGAATAGAGAGCTCAATTGAATTGGGCCATGAAGCACGCACACACCGCCCGTCACCCTCCTCAAGTGGTCAAACCCTGAAGAAACCTATTCAAACCATTACATCCACAAGAGGAGACAAGTCGTAACAAGGTAAGCATACTGGAAAGTGTGCTTGGATGACAAGATGTAGCTTAAACAAAGCATCTGGCTTACACCCAGAAGATTTCATATTAAACTGACCATCTTGAGCCAAAGCTAGCCCAATCATCTACAAACGCAATTAACATCAGAAAGTAAAATAAAACATTTAGTTGCCCCATAAAAGTATAGGAGATAGAAATTTAACTTGGCGCTATAGAGAAAGTACCGCAAGGGAAAGATGAAAGAAAAAACTAAAAGCACTATACAGCAAAGATTACCCCTTGTACCTTTTGCATAATGAATTAGCTAGAATAACCTAACAAAGAGAACTTCAGCTAGGCCCCCCGAAACCAGACGAGCTACCCATGAACAATCTATTACAGGATGAACTCATCTATGTCGCAAAATAGTGAGAAGATTTGTGGGTAGAGGTGAAAAGCCTAACGAGCCTGGTGATAGCTGGTTGCCCAGAACAGAATCTTAGTTCAACTTTAAACTTACCTCAAAACCCTGAAATTCCAATGTAAGTTTAAAATATAGTCTAAAAAGGTACAGCTTTTTAGAATTAGGATACAGCCTTAATTAGAGAGTAAGCATAAACACAAACCATAGTTGGCCTAAAAGCAGCCACCAATTAAGAAAGCGTTCAAGCTCAACAATCAGAACATCTCAATGTCAAAAAACGCAACCAACTCCTAATTTAAAACTGGGCTAATCTATTTAATAATAGAAGCAATAATGCTAATATGAGTAACAAGAAATATTTCTCCCGTGCATAAGCTTATATCAGAACGGATAACCACTGATAGTTAACAACAAGATAAATACAACCTAACTACAAGCAAACATATCAAGCTAATTGTTAACCCAACACAGGCATGCAACTCAAGGAAAGATTAAAAGAAGTAAAAGGAACTCGGCAAACACAAGCCCCGCCTGTTTACCAAAAACATCACCTCTAGCATTTCCAGTATTAGAGGCACTGCCTGCCCAGTGACATCAGTTAAACGGCCGCGGTATCCTGACCGTGCAAAGGTAGCATAATCATTTGTTCCTTAAATAGGGACTTGTATGAATGGCCACACGAGGGCTTTACTGTCTCTTACTTCCAATCCGTGAAATTGACCTTCCCGTGAAGAGGCGGGAATATGACAATAAGACGAGAAGACCCTATGGAGCTTTAATTAACCGACCCAAAGAGATCTTGATAATCAACCGACAGGGATAACATACCTCTACCATGGGCCGACAATTTAGGTTGGGGTGACCTCGGAGAATAAAACAACCTCCGAGTGATTTAAATCTAGACTAACTAGTCGAAAGTACTACATCACTTATTGATCCAAAAACTTGATCAACGGAACAAGTTACCCTAGGGATAACAGCGCAATCCTATTTTAGAGTCCATATCGACAATAGGGTTTACGACCTCGATGTTGGATCAGGACATCCCGATGGTGCAGCAGCTATCAAAGGTTCGTTTGTTCAACGATTAAAGTCCTACGTGATCTGAGTTCAGACCGGAGTAATCCAGGTCGGTTTCTATCTATTAAATAATTTCTCCCAGTACGAAAGGACAAGAGAAATAGGGCCCACTTTGCTAAAGCGCCTTTAACCAAATAGATGATATAATCTCAATCTAGACAGTTTATCCAAACATATCACCCGTAGAGCTCGGGTTTGTTAGGGTGGCAGAGCCCGGCAATTGCATAAAACTTAAGCTTTTATCATCAGAGGTTCAACTCCTCTCCCTAACAACATGTTCATAGTCAACATCCTCTCACTAACTATCCCTATTCTCCTCGCCGTAGCCTTCCTAACCCTAGTTGAACGTAAAGTACTGGGTTACATACAACTCCGCAAAGGACCAAACGTCGTAGGACCATACGGCCTACTCCAACCCATTGCAGACGCCATGAAACTCTTCACTAAAGAGCCCCTCCGACCCCTCACATCTTCCACATTCATATTCATTATAGCACCCATCCTAGCCCTTACACTAGCCCTAACTATATGAATCCCGCTGCCCATACCATACCCACTCATTAACATAAACCTAGGAGTACTATTTATACTAGCCATATCCAGCCTGGCCGTCTACTCCATTCTATGATCCGGATGGGCCTCAAACTCAAAATACGCCCTAATTGGAGCCCTACGAGCTGTAGCCCAAACAATCTCATATGAAGTCACACTAGCCATCATCCTCTTATCAGTACTACTAATAAACGGATCCTTCACATTAGCCACACTAATTACCACTCAAGAATTTATCTGACTTGTTATCCCTGCATGACCCCTGGCCATAATATGATTCATTTCTACACTAGCAGAAACCAACCGAGCCCCGTTTGACCTCACAGAGGGGGAATCAGAACTCGTTTCCGGATTTAACGTAGAATACGCAGCAGGTCCCTTTGCCCTGTTTTTTCTAGCAGAATACGCCAACATCATCATAATAAATATCCTCACAACAATCCTATTCTTCGGAGCATTTCACAGCCCCTATATACCAGAACTATATACCACCAACTTCACTATAAAAACCCTGATTCTAACAACCACCTTCCTATGAATCCGAGCATCTTACCCACGATTCCGATACGACCAATTAATACACCTCCTATGAAAAAGCTTTCTACCCCTTACCCTAGCCTTATGCATATGACACGTCTCCCTGCCCATCATCACAGCAAGCATTCCGCCTCAAACATAAGAAATATGTCTGACAAAAGAGTTACTTTGATAGAGTAAAACATAGAGGTCCAAATCCTCTTATTTCTAGAATTATAGGAATCGAACCTAATCCTAAGAATCCAAAAATCTTCGTGCTACCAGTACTACACCACATTCTAAAGTAAGGTCAGCTAAATAAGCTATCGGGCCCATACCCCGAAAATGTTGGTTTATACCCTTCCCATACTAATCAAACCCCCTATTCTTATTATCATTATATCAACCGTTATCTCAGGAACTATAATCGTAATAACAGCATCCCATTGACTTATGGTCTGAATCGGCTTCGAAATAAACCTATTGGCCATCATTCCCATCCTCATAAAAAAATATAACCCACGAACCACAGAAGCAGCCACAAAATACTTCCTAACACAAGCAACCGCTTCAATACTCCTAATAATAGGAATCATCATCAACCTACTGCACTCAGGACAATGAACTGTATCAAAAGATCTCAACCCCATAGCATCTACTGTAATAACAACCGCCCTAGCAATAAAACTAGGACTAGCCCCATTCCACTTCTGAGTGCCCGAAGTCACACAGGGAATCTCCATATCCTCAGGCTTAGTCCTACTCACATGACAAAAAATCGCCCCACTATCAATCCTATACCAAATCTCACCCACCATTAACCCCAACCTACTCTTAACAATAGCCATTATATCAGTTATAGTCGGAGGCTGAGGAGGACTTAACCAAACCCAGCTAC
The DNA here is from genome assembly GCF_046562875.1 of Panthera onca. NCBI lineage: Eukaryota > Metazoa > Chordata > Mammalia > Carnivora > Felidae > Panthera > Panthera onca. The sequence continues at coordinate 21,829 of NW_027675827.1, forward strand.
GAAAAATCATAGCATACTCCTCAATTGCCCACATAGGCTGGATAGCAGCCATCATAATATATAGCCCCACAATAATAATTTTAAACCTGACCATCTACATTATTATAACACTAACCACCTTCATACTATTCATATATAACTCCACCACAACAACATCATCCCTATCACAGACATGAAATAAAGCACCTCTAATCACTTCATTTATCCTAGTACTAATAATATCTCTAGGCGGCCTCCCTCCACTCTCCGGCTTCATCCCAAAATGGATAATCATTCAAGAACTAACTAAAAACGAAATAATTATAATACCCACACTGCTGGCTATAACCGCCCTACTTAACCTGTACTTCTATATACGACTAACATATGCTACTACACTAACTATATTTCCCTCAAACAACTGCATAAAGATAAAATGACGATTCGAATGCACAAAAAAAATAATCTTCTTACCCCCCTTAATTGTAATATCTACCATACTGCTACCACTCGCACCAATACTATCCATCCTAGATTAGAAGTTTAGGTTAAATTAGACCAAGAGCCTTCAAAGCTCTAAGTAAGCCCTAGCAGACTTAACTTCTGCATACCAACTAACCCTTAAGGACTGCAAGAGTCTATCTCACATCAATTGATTGCAAATCAAACACTTTAATTAAGCTAAGCCCTTACTAGATTGGTGGGCCCCAACCCCACGAAATTTTAGTTAACAGCTAAATACCCTAATCAACTGGCTTCAATCTACTTCTCCCGCCGTCTGGAAAAAAAAGGCGGGAGAAGCCCCGGCAGCCTCAAGCTGCTTCTTTGAATTTGCAATTCAATATGACACTCACTGCAGGACTTGGTAAAAAGAGGACTGAACCTCTGTCTTTAGATTTACAGTCTAATGCTTACTCAGCCATTTTACCTATGTTCATAAACCGCTGACTATTTTCAACCAATCACAAAGATATTGGAACTCTCTACCTTCTATTTGGCGCCTGGGCTGGTATGGTGGGGACTGCTCTCAGTCTCTTAATCCGAGCTGAGCTAGGTCAACCTGGCACACTATTAGGGGACGACCAGATTTATAATGTAGTCGTCACCGCCCATGCTTTTGTAATAATCTTCTTCATAGTGATGCCTATCATGATTGGAGGATTCGGAAACTGATTAGTCCCATTAATGATTGGGGCTCCCGACATAGCATTCCCTCGAATGAATAATATGAGCTTCTGACTCCTCCCTCCATCTTTCCTACTTTTGCTCGCATCATCTATGGTAGAGGCTGGAGCAGGGACTGGGTGGACAGTATACCCACCTCTAGCCGGTAACCTAGCTCATGCAGGAGCATCCGTAGATCTAACTATTTTTTCACTGCACCTGGCAGGTGTCTCCTCAATCTTAGGTGCTATTAATTTTATTACTACTATTATCAATATAAAACCCCCTGCTATATCCCAATATCAAACACCCCTGTTTGTCTGATCGGTTTTAATCACTGCTGTATTACTACTTCTATCACTGCCAGTTTTAGCAGCAGGCATCACTATACTACTGACAGATCGAAATCTAAACACCACATTTTTTGACCCCGCCGGAGGAGGGGATCCTATCTTATATCAACACCTATTCTGATTTTTCGGTCACCCAGAAGTCTACATTTTAATTTTACCCGGGTTTGGAATAATTTCACATATTGTCACCTATTACTCAGGTAAAAAGGAACCTTTTGGCTATATGGGAATGGTTTGAGCTATAATATCAATTGGCTTTCTGGGCTTTATTGTATGAGCCCATCACATGTTCACTGTAGGGATAGACGTGGACACACGAGCATACTTTACATCAGCTACTATAATTATTGCTATTCCCACTGGGGTAAAAGTATTTAGCTGACTGGCTACTCTTCATGGGGGTAATATCAAATGGTCCCCCGCCATGCTATGAGCCCTGGGATTCATTTTCCTATTTACCGTAGGGGGCTTAACAGGAATTGTACTGGCAAATTCCTCATTAGATATTGTCCTTCACGACACATACTACGTAGTAGCCCACTTCCACTACGTATTGTCAATAGGAGCAGTATTTGCTATCATAGGGGGTTTCGTTCATTGATTCCCCCTATTCTCAGGATACACTCTTGATGACACTTGGGCAAAAATTCATTTTACGATTATGTTTGTAGGCGTCAATATAACGTTTTTCCCTCAGCATTTTCTAGGCCTGTCCGGAATGCCCCGACGTTATTCTGACTATCCAGACGCATACACAACTTGAAACACAGTCTCATCAATAGGCTCTTTTATTTCACTAACAGCAGTAATACTAATAGTTTTTATAGTGTGAGAAGCTTTTGCATCAAAGCGAGAAGTGGCTACAGTGGAACTAACCACAACTAACCTTGAATGGCTACATGGATGCCCTCCTCCGTATCACACATTTGAAGAGCCAACCTATGTGCTGCTAAAATAAGAAAGGAAGGAATCGAACCCCCTCAGACTGGTTTCAAGCCAATACCATAACCACTATGTCTTTCTCAATCAAGAAGTATTAGTAAAACAATTACATAACTTTGTCAAGGTTAAATTATAGGTTTAAGCCCTATGTACTTCCATGGCATACCCCTTTCAACTAGGTCTCCAAGACGCTACATCTCCCATTATAGAAGAACTCTTACACTTCCATGATCACACACTAATAATTGTATTCCTAATCAGCTCCCTAGTTCTATATATCATCTCACTAATACTGACAACCAAACTCACGCACACAAGCACAATAGATGCCCAAGAAGTAGAAACCGTCTGAACTATCCTACCGGCTATTATCTTAATTCTCATTGCCCTGCCCTCCCTGCGAATTCTCTATATAATAGATGAGATTAATGACCCCTCTCTTACTGTAAAGACCATAGGACATCAATGATATTGAAGCTATGAATACACTGACTATGAAGACCTAAGCTTTGACTCCTACATGATCCCCACTCAAGAGCTAAAACCCGGAGAACTACGACTATTAGAAGTTGATAACCGAGCAGTGCTGCCAATAGAGATGACCATTCGCATGTTAATCTCATCAGAAGACGTATTACACTCATGAGCCGTCCCATCCCTGGGCCTAAAAACTGACGCCATTCCAGGCCGACTAAACCAAACAACCCTAATGGGCACACGACCTGGACTATATTATGGTCAATGCTCAGAAATCTGTGGCTCAAACCATAGTTTTATACCCATTGTCCTTGAATTAGTCCCACTATCGTACTTTGAAAAATGATCCGCGTCTGTACTGTAAATTCATTAAGAAGCTAAACTAGCGTTAACCTTTTAAGTTAAAAACTGGGAGTTTAAATCTCCCCTTAATGACATGCCACAGTTAGATACATCAACCTGATTTATTACTATTGTTTCAATAATTATAACACTATTTATTATATTTCAACTAAAAATCTCAAAACACCTGTATCCATCAAGCCCAGAGCCCAAATCTATAGCTGCACTAAAACAACTTAATCCTTGAGAAAAAAAATGAACGAAAATCTATTCACCTCTTTCACTACCCCAACAATAATAGGACTGCCCATTGTCATACTAATTATTATATTCCCCAGTATTCTATTCCCCTCGCCCAGTCGACTAATTAACAATCGTCTAATCTCACTCCAACAGTGATTAGTACAATTAACATCAAAACAAATACTAGCCATTCACAACCACAAAGGGCAAACTTGGGCTCTAATACTCATATCTCTCATTCTATTCATTGGATCAACAAACCTGTTGGGCCTACTGCCCCACTCATTTACCCCAACTACCCAATTATCAATAAACTTAGGAATAGCTATTCCCCTATGAGCCGGCACCGTAATTACTGGGTTTCGCCACAAAACTAAAGCATCCCTAGCCCACTTTCTACCACAAGGGACACCGATCCCCCTGATCCCCATGCTTGTAGTTATTGAAACTATTAGCCTTTTCATCCAACCCGTGGCTCTGGCCGTACGACTTACAGCCAACATTACTGCGGGCCACTTATTAATGCACTTAATCGGAGGAGCTGCTCTGGCCCTAATAAACATTAGTACCTCTATTGCTCTAATTACCTTTATTATCCTTATCCTACTGACAGTCCTTGAATTCGCTGTAGCCCTAATCCAAGCTTATGTCTTTACCCTACTTGTAAGCCTGTATTTACATGACAACACTTAATGACCCATCAAACCCACGCATATCACATAGTTAACCCCAGTCCATGGCCACTTACGGGAGCCCTTTCGGCCCTACTGATAACTTCAGGCCTGGCTATATGATTCCACTATAACTCAACACTGCTACTAACTCTAGGAATAACCACCAATCTGCTGACTATATATCAATGGTGACGTGATATTATCCGGGAAAGCACATTTCAAGGTCACCACACACCCATCGTTCAAAAGGGTCTCCGCTACGGAATAATTCTTTTTATCATCTCGGAAGTATTCTTCTTCGCAGGCTTTTTCTGGGCCTTCTATCACTCGAGTCTGGCCCCAACTCCCGAATTAGGAGGATGCTGGCCACCAACAGGTATTATTCCCCTAAACCCCCTAGAAGTTCCACTACTCAACACCTCCGTACTTTTAGCTTCCGGAGTGTCAATCACTTGAGCTCACCATAGTTTAATGGAAGGGAGTCGAAAACACATACTCCAGGCACTATTTATTACAATCTCCCTGGGAGTCTACTTCACTCTCCTCCAAGCCTCCGAATATTACGAAACACCGTTTACAATCTCAGATGGAGTCTACGGATCCACCTTCTTCATAGCTACAGGATTCCACGGATTACACGTAATTATCGGCTCTACTTTCCTAATTGTATGCTTCTTGCGCCAACTAAAATATCACTTCACATCGAGCCACCACTTTGGATTTGAAGCCGCTGCCTGATATTGGCACTTCGTAGACGTGGTTTGACTGTTCCTATACGTTTCTATTTATTGATGAGGATCCTATTCCCTTAGTATTAACAAGTACAGTTGACTTCCAATCAACCAGTTTCGGTATAGTCCGAAGGGGAATAATAAACGTAATACTCGCCCTGCTCACTAATACACTTCTATCCATGCTACTCGTATTTATTGCATTCTGACTACCCCAACTAAATACCTATGCAGAAAAAGCAAGTCCCTACGAATGTGGATTTGACCCCATAGGATCCGCCCGCCTGCCCTTTTCTATGAAATTTTTCTTAGTAGCCATTACATTCTTGCTATTTGACCTAGAAATTGCACTACTACTTCCCCTTCCTTGAGCCTCACAAACAAATAAACTATCAACCATACTTATCATAGCTCTCCTACTAATCTCTCTATTAGCCGCAAGCCTGGCCTACGAATGAACCCAAAAAGGACTAGAGTGAACTGAATATGATAATTAGTTTAAACTAAAACAAATGATTTCGACTCATTAGATTGTAGCTCACCCTATAATTATCAAATGTCCATAGTCTATGTTAATATATTCCTGGCCTTCATCATATCACTTATGGGACTATTAATGTATCGGTCCCACTTAATATCCTCCCTCCTATGCCTAGAAGGCATAATATTATCCCTATTTGTTATGATAACCATGGCAATTCTAAATAATCATTTTACACTAGCTAGCATGACTCCTATTATCCTGCTAGTATTTGCAGCCTGCGAGGCGGCACTGGGCTTATCCCTACTAGTAATGGTCTCAAATACATATGGTACCGACTATGTACAAAACCTAAATCTCCTACAATGCTAAAAATTATTATCCCCACTATTATACTCATACCAATAACATGACTATCAAAGCCCAATATAATCTGAATTAACTCGACTACCTACAGTCTCCTGATCAGCCTTATTAGCCTCTCCTATTTAAACCAACTAGGCGATAACAGCCTAAACCTCTCATTACTATTCTTCTCAGACTCACTCTCCGCACCTCTACTAGTACTAACAACATGACTCCTGCCACTAATGCTTATGGCTAGTCAATCACACCTGTCAAAAGAGACCTTGGCCCGAAAAAAACTATATATCACAACACTTATCGTTTTGCAACTTCTTTTAATCATAACATTTACCGCTACAGAACTAATTATATTTTACATTCTATTTGAAGCCACACTAATCCCCACCCTTATCATTATTACTCGGTGGGGTAACCAGACGGAGCGACTAAACGCCGGCCTATATTTTTTATTCTACACCCTGCTGGGCTCACTGCCCCTCCTGGTCGCACTACTATATATTCAAAACACAACAGGGACTTTAAATTTCCTAATCATTCAGTACTGAGCCAAACCGATCTCAGCCACCTGATCTAATATCCTTCTCTGACTAGCATGCATAATAGCATTCATAGTAAAAATACCCCTATACGGACTCCACCTGTGACTGCCAAAAGCACATGTTGAAGCCCCCATTGCCGGCTCAATGGTACTTGCTGCCGTACTATTAAAACTAGGGGGATATGGAATGATGCGTATTACAATTCTACTTAACCCCACAACAAACCAAATAGCATACCCCTTCATAATGTTGTCCCTATGAGGAATAGTTATAACAAGTTCTATCTGTCTACGCCAGACAGACCTAAAGTCCTTAATCGCATACTCATCAGTAAGCCACATAGCCCTAGTAATTGTAGCTGTGCTAATCCAAACACCCTGAAGTTACACAGGAGCTACAGCCCTTATAATCGCCCACGGACTAACTTCCTCAATATTATTTTGCCTTGCAAACTCAAACTACGAACGAGTCCACAGCCGAACAATAATCCTAGCACGAGGCCTACAAACCATCCTTCCTCTAATAGCTGCCTGATGACTACTAGCCAGTCTCGCGAACCTAGCTCTGCCTCCTACCATCAACCTAATTGGGGAACTATTTGTAGTAGTAGCCTCCTTCTCATGATCTAACTTAACTATCACTCTCATAGGCACAAATATTATCATCACAGCCTTATATACCCTCTATATACTTATCACAACCCAACGAGGTAAGTACCCACATCATATTAAAAACATTAACCCATCATTTACACGAGAAAACGCCCTAATAGCCCTTCACTTGCTCCCACTCCTCCTCTTATCCCTCAACCCCAAAATCGTACTGGGTCCTATTTATTGTAAATATAGTTTAACAAAAACATTAGATTGTGGATCTAACAATAGAAGTGCAAATCTTCCTATTTACCGAAAAAGTATGCGAGAACTGCTAATTCATGCCCCCACGTATAAAAGCGTGGCTTTTTCAACTTTTATAGGATAGAAGTAATCCATTGGCCTTAGGAGCCAAAAAATTGGTGCAACTCCAAATAAAAGTAATAAACCTATTTACCTCTTTTATACTCACTGCAATATTCATTCTACTCCTACCCATCATTACATCCAACACTCAACTATACAAAAACAACCTGTACCCTCACTATGTAAAAACTACAATCTCTTATGCCTTTACCATCAGCATAATTCCGGCTATAGTATTTATTTCTTCCGGACAGGAAACAATTATCTCAAACTGACACTGATTATCAATCCAAACCCTTAAATTGTCACTAAGTTTTAAACTAGACTATTTCTCAATCATCTTCATCCCTGTAGCACTTTTCGTTACATGATCAATTATAGAGTTCTCAATATGATACATACACACAGACCCCTATATTAACCGATTCTTCAAGTATCTCCTCATATTTCTAATCACCATAATAATCCTAGTAACTGCCAATAACCTATTCCAACTGTTTATTGGCTGAGAGGGGGTAGGAATCATATCCTTCCTGCTAATCGGATGGTGATATGGTCGAGCAGACGCAAACACTGCTGCCCTGCAGGCAATTCTCTACAACCGCATCGGAGACGTGGGGTTTATCACAGCCATAGCATGATTTCTCACCAATATAAATGCATGAGACTTTCAACAAATCTTTATCACCCAGCATGAAAACCTAAATATCCCACTACTAGGGCTTCTCTTAGCAGCCACGGGTAAGTCTGCCCAATTTGGCCTACACCCATGACTACCATCAGCCATAGAGGGTCCAACCCCCGTTTCTGCCCTACTCCACTCAAGTACAATAGTTGTAGCCGGAGTCTTTCTATTAATCCGCTTCTACCCGCTCATAGAACAAAATAAAACCACACAAACCCTTACCCTATGCCTAGGAGCCATCACAACCTTATTCACAGCCATCTGTGCCCTCACACAAAATGACATTAAAAAAATCGTTGCCTTCTCAACTTCAAGCCAATTAGGCCTAATAATCGTTACCATCGGAATCAACCAACCCTACCTTGCATTCCTGCACATCTGTACGCACGCATTTTTCAAAGCAATATTATTCATGTGCTCTGGATCAATTATCCACAGCTTAAATGATGAACAAGACATTCGAAAAATAGGCGGACTATACAAGCCAATACCCTTCACCACCACCTCCCTCATCATCGGAAGTCTCGCATTAACAGGCATACCTTTTCTAACAGGCTTTTACTCCAAGGACCTAATCATCGAGACAGCCAACACGTCGTATACCAACGCCTGAGCCCTATTGGTCACTCTCATCGCTACATCTCTCACAGCCGCCTACAGTACTCGAATCATATTCTTCGCACTCCTAGGACAACCCCGATTTAACTCCCTAAGTCCAATCAATGAAAATAACCCCCACCTTATCAACTCCATCAAACGTCTCTTAATTGGAAGCATTTTTGCAGGATACCTGATCTCCCACAACATTCCCCCGACAACCATCCCACAAATAACTATACCCCACTATCTAAAGCTGACCGCCCTTGCTGCAACCATTACAGGCTTCATCCTAGCATTAGAACTTAACCTCGCGGCTAAAAACTTAAAATTTAAACATCCCTCAGACCTCTTTAAGTTTTCCAACCTCCTAGGGTACTTTCCAATCGTAATACACCGCCTCCCATCAACAATAAGCTTAACTATAAGCCAAAAATCCGCATCGATACTATTAGATATAATCTGGCTAGAAAATGTATTACCAAAATCCATCTCCCACTTCCAAATAAAAATATCAACCATCGTATCTAATCAGAAAGGACTAGTTAAGCTTTACTTCTTATCCTTCATAATCACCTTAGCCCTTAGCTTACTCCTACTTAGTTTCCACGAGTAACCTCTATAATCACCAACACACCAATAAGCAAGGACCAACCAGTAACAACCACCAACCATGTTCCATAACTATACAGTGCTGCAATCCCCATGGCCTCCTCACTAAAAAACCCCGAATCACCCGTATCATAAATCACTCAATCACCTGCACCATTAAACTTAAACACAACCTCGACTTCATCTTCTTTTAAAATATAGCAAGCAGTTAACAACTCCGCTAGCACCCCTGTAATAAATGCACCCAATACAGCCTTATTAGACGTCCATGCCTCAGGGTAAGGCTCAGTAGCCATAGCTGTAGTATACCCAAACACCACAAGCATACCCCCCAAATAAATTAAAAAAACCATTAAACCTAAAAATGATCCCCCAAAATTCAATACAATACCACAACCAATACCACCAGCCACAATCAAACCAAACCCACCATAAATAGGAGAAGGCTTTGAAGAAAAACTCACAAAGCTCACCACAAAGATTGTACTTAAAATAAATACAATGTATGTTATCATAATTCTTACATGGAATCTAACCATGACTAATGATATGAAAAACCATCGTTGTATTTCAACTATAAGAACTTAATGACCAACATTCGAAAATCTCACCCCCTTATCAAGATCATCAACCACTCATTCATTGATCTTCCTGCTCCATCCAATATCTCAGCATGATGGAACTTTGGTTCCCTACTAGGAGTGTGTTTAATCCTACAAATTCTTACTGGTCTCTTCCTAGCCATACACTACACGTCAGATACAATAACCGCTTTCTCATCAGTCACCCATATCTGCCGCGACGTAAATTACGGCTGAATCATCCGATATTTACACGCCAATGGAGCCTCCATATTCTTTATCTGCCTATACATACACGTAGGACGAGGAATATACTACGGCTCCTACACTTTCTCAGAAACATGAAATATTGGAATCGTACTATTATTCACAGTCATAGCTACAGCTTTCATAGGATATGTCCTACCATGGGGCCAAATATCCTTTTGAGGGGCAACCGTAATCACCAACCTCCTATCGGCAATCCCATATATTGGAACCAATCTAGTAGAGTGGATCTGAGGAGGCTTCTCAGTAGACAAAGCCACCCTAACACGATTCTTTGCCTTCCACTTCATCCTTCCATTCATCATCTCAGCCCTAGCAGCAGTCCATCTCCTATTCCTTCATGAGACAGGATCCAATAACCCCTCAGGAGTGGTATCCGACTCAGACAAAATCCCATTTCACCCATACTACACAATCAAAGATATCCTGGGCCTCCTAGTACTAATCCTAATACTCATGCTACTCGTCCTATTCTCACCAGACCT
>NW_027675828.1:0-32148 GCF_046562875.1 Panthera onca
AACAATATTTACACACCCAACAATCCTATATCTTGGTTCATGTAGCTTAAAAACACAAAGCAAGGCACTGAAAATGCCTGGATGAGTCGCCAGACTCCATAAACATAGAGGTTTGGTCCTAGCCTTTCCATTAGTTATTAATAAAATTACACATGCAAGCCTCCGCATCCCGGTGAAAATGCCCTCTAAGTCACCCAGTGATTCAAAGGAGCTGGTATCAAGCACACAACCATTGTAGCTCATAACACCTTGCTCAGCCACACCCCCACGGGATACAGCAGTGATAAAAATTAAGCTATGAATGAAAGTTCGACTAAGTTATATTAAATTAGGGTTGGTAAATTTCGTGCCAGCCACCGCGGTCATACGATTAACCCAAACCAATGGACCTACGGCGTAAAGCGTGTTACAGAAGAGAAGCATACTAAAGTTAAACCTTAACTAGGCTGTAAAAAGCTGCAGTTAACATAAAAATACAGCACGAAAGTAACTTTAATATTTCCGACCACACGATAGCTAAGATCCAAACTGGGATTAGATACCCCACTATGCTTAGCCCTAAACCTAGATAGTTAGCTCAAACAAAACTATCCGCCAGAGAACTACTAGCAACAGCTTAAAACTCAAAGGACTTGGCGGTGCTTTATATCCCTCTAGAGGAGCCTGTTCTATAATCGATAAACCCCGATAAACCTCACCATCTCTTGCTAATTCAGCCTATATACCGCCATCTTCAGCAAACCCTAAAAAGGAAGAAAAGTAAGCACAAGTATCTTGACACAAAAAAGTTAGGTCAAGGTGTAGCCCATGAGATGGGAAGCAATGGGCTACATTTTCTACAACTAGAACATCCACGAAAATCCTTATGAAATTAAGAATTCAAGGAGGATTTAGTAGTAAATTTGAGAATAGAGAGCTCAATTGAATTGGGCCATGAAGCACGCACACACCGCCCGTCACCCTCCTCAAGTGGTCAAACCCTGAAGAAACCTATTCAAACCATTACATCCACAAGAGGAGACAAGTCGTAACAAGGTAAGCATACTGGAAAGTGTGCTTGGATGACAAGATGTAGCTTAAACAAAGCATCTGGCTTACACCCAGAAGATTTCATATTAAACTGACCATCTTGAGCCAAAGCTAGCCCAATCATCTACAAACGCAATTAACATCAGAAAGTAAAATAAAACATTTAGTTGCCCCATAAAAGTATAGGAGATAGAAATTTAACTTGGCGCTATAGAGAAAGTACCGCAAGGGAAAGATGAAAGAAAAAACTAAAAGCACTATACAGCAAAGATTACCCCTTGTACCTTTTGCATAATGAATTAGCTAGAATAACCTAACAAAGAGAACTTCAGCTAGGCCCCCCGAAACCAGACGAGCTACCCATGAACAATCTATTACAGGATGAACTCATCTATGTCGCAAAATAGTGAGAAGATTTGTGGGTAGAGGTGAAAAGCCTAACGAGCCTGGTGATAGCTGGTTGCCCAGAACAGAATCTTAGTTCAACTTTAAACTTACCTCAAAACCCTGAAATTCCAATGTAAGTTTAAAATATAGTCTAAAAAGGTACAGCTTTTTAGAATTAGGATACAGCCTTAATTAGAGAGTAAGCATAAACACAAACCATAGTTGGCCTAAAAGCAGCCACCAATTAAGAAAGCGTTCAAGCTCAACAATCAGAACATCTCAATGTCAAAAAACGCAACCAACTCCTAATTTAAAACTGGGCTAATCTATTTAATAATAGAAGCAATAATGCTAATATGAGTAACAAGAAATATTTCTCCCGTGCATAAGCTTATATCAGAACGGATAACCACTGATAGTTAACAACAAGATAAATACAACCTAACTACAAGCAAACATATCAAGCTAATTGTTAACCCAACACAGGCATGCAACTCAAGGAAAGATTAAAAGAAGTAAAAGGAACTCGGCAAACACAAGCCCCGCCTGTTTACCAAAAACATCACCTCTAGCATTTCCAGTATTAGAGGCACTGCCTGCCCAGTGACATCAGTTAAACGGCCGCGGTATCCTGACCGTGCAAAGGTAGCATAATCATTTGTTCCTTAAATAGGGACTTGTATGAATGGCCACACGAGGGCTTTACTGTCTCTTACTTCCAATCCGTGAAATTGACCTTCCCGTGAAGAGGCGGGAATATGACAATAAGACGAGAAGACCCTATGGAGCTTTAATTAACCGACCCAAAGAGATCTTGATAATCAACCGACAGGGATAACATACCTCTACCATGGGCCGACAATTTAGGTTGGGGTGACCTCGGAGAATAAAACAACCTCCGAGTGATTTAAATCTAGACTAACTAGTCGAAAGTACTACATCACTTATTGATCCAAAAACTTGATCAACGGAACAAGTTACCCTAGGGATAACAGCGCAATCCTATTTTAGAGTCCATATCGACAATAGGGTTTACGACCTCGATGTTGGATCAGGACATCCCGATGGTGCAGCAGCTATCAAAGGTTCGTTTGTTCAACGATTAAAGTCCTACGTGATCTGAGTTCAGACCGGAGTAATCCAGGTCGGTTTCTATCTATTAAATAATTTCTCCCAGTACGAAAGGACAAGAGAAATAGGGCCCACTTTGCTAAAGCGCCTTTAACCAAATAGATGATATAATCTCAATCTAGACAGTTTATCCAAACATATCACCCGTAGAGCTCGGGTTTGTTAGGGTGGCAGAGCCCGGCAATTGCATAAAACTTAAGCTTTTATCATCAGAGGTTCAACTCCTCTCCCTAACAACATGTTCATAGTCAACATCCTCTCACTAACTATCCCTATTCTCCTCGCCGTAGCCTTCCTAACCCTAGTTGAACGTAAAGTACTGGGTTACATACAACTCCGCAAAGGACCAAACGTCGTAGGACCATACGGCCTACTCCAACCCATTGCAGACGCCATGAAACTCTTCACTAAAGAGCCCCTCCGACCCCTCACATCTTCCACATTCATATTCATTATAGCACCCATCCTAGCCCTTACACTAGCCCTAACTATATGAATCCCGCTGCCCATACCATACCCACTCATTAACATAAACCTAGGAGTACTATTTATACTAGCCATATCCAGCCTGGCCGTCTACTCCATTCTATGATCCGGATGGGCCTCAAACTCAAAATACGCCCTAATTGGAGCCCTACGAGCTGTAGCCCAAACAATCTCATATGAAGTCACACTAGCCATCATCCTCTTATCAGTACTACTAATAAACGGATCCTTCACATTAGCCACACTAATTACCACTCAAGAATTTATCTGACTTGTTATCCCTGCATGACCCCTGGCCATAATATGATTCATTTCTACACTAGCAGAAACCAACCGAGCCCCGTTTGACCTCACAGAGGGGGAATCAGAACTCGTTTCCGGATTTAACGTAGAATACGCAGCAGGTCCCTTTGCCCTGTTTTTTCTAGCAGAATACGCCAACATCATCATAATAAATATCCTCACAACAATCCTATTCTTCGGAGCATTTCACAGCCCCTATATACCAGAACTATATACCACCAACTTCACTATAAAAACCCTGATTCTAACAACCACCTTCCTATGAATCCGAGCATCTTACCCACGATTCCGATACGACCAATTAATACACCTCCTATGAAAAAGCTTTCTACCCCTTACCCTAGCCTTATGCATATGACACGTCTCCCTGCCCATCATCACAGCAAGCATTCCGCCTCAAACATAAGAAATATGTCTGACAAAAGAGTTACTTTGATAGAGTAAAACATAGAGGTCCAAATCCTCTTATTTCTAGAATTATAGGAATCGAACCTAATCCTAAGAATCCAAAAATCTTCGTGCTACCAGTACTACACCACATTCTAAAGTAAGGTCAGCTAAATAAGCTATCGGGCCCATACCCCGAAAATGTTGGTTTATACCCTTCCCATACTAATCAAACCCCCTATTCTTATTATCATTATATCAACCGTTATCTCAGGAACTATAATCGTAATAACAGCATCCCATTGACTTATGGTCTGAATCGGCTTCGAAATAAACCTATTGGCCATCATTCCCATCCTCATAAAAAAATATAACCCACGAACCACAGAAGCAGCCACAAAATACTTCCTAACACAAGCAACCGCTTCAATACTCCTAATAATAGGAATCATCATCAACCTACTGCACTCAGGACAATGAACTGTATCAAAAGATCTCAACCCCATAGCATCTACTGTAATAACAACCGCCCTAGCAATAAAACTAGGACTAGCCCCATTCCACTTCTGAGTGCCCGAAGTCACACAGGGAATCTCCATATCCTCAGGCTTAGTCCTACTCACATGACAAAAAATCGCCCCACTATCAATCCTATACCAAATCTCACCCACCATTAACCCCAACCTACTCTTAACAATAGCCATTATATCAGTTATAGTCGGAGGCTGAGGAGGACTTAACCAAACCCAGCTACGAAAAATCATAGCATACTCCTCAATTGCCCACATAGGCTGGATAGCAGCCATCATAATATATAGCCCCACAATAATAATTTTAAACCTGACCATCTACATTATTATAACACTAACCACCTTCATACTATTCATATATAACTCCACCACAACAACATCATCCCTATCACAGACATGAAATAAAGCACCTCTAATCACTTCATTTATCCTAGTACTAATAATATCTCTAGGCGGCCTCCCTCCACTCTCCGGCTTCATCCCAAAATGGATAATCATTCAAGAACTAACTAAAAACGAAATAATTATAATACCCACACTGCTGGCTATAACCGCCCTACTTAACCTGTACTTCTATATACGACTAACATATGCTACTACACTAACTATATTTCCCTCAAACAACTGCATAAAGATAAAATGACGATTCGAATGCACAAAAAAAATAATCTTCTTACCCCCCTTAATTGTAATATCTACCATACTGCTACCACTCGCACCAATACTATCCATCCTAGATTAGAAGTTTAGGTTAAATTAGACCAAGAGCCTTCAAAGCTCTAAGTAAGCCCTAGCAGACTTAACTTCTGCATACCAACTAACCCTTAAGGACTGCAAGAGTCTATCTCACATCAATTGATTGCAAATCAAACACTTTAATTAAGCTAAGCCCTTACTAGATTGGTGGGCCCCAACCCCACGAAATTTTAGTTAACAGCTAAATACCCTAATCAACTGGCTTCAATCTACTTCTCCCGCCGTCTGGAAAAAAAAGGCGGGAGAAGCCCCGGCAGCCTCAAGCTGCTTCTTTGAATTTGCAATTCAATATGACACTCACTGCAGGACTTGGTAAAAAGAGGACTGAACCTCTGTCTTTAGATTTACAGTCTAATGCTTACTCAGCCATTTTACCTATGTTCATAAACCGCTGACTATTTTCAACCAATCACAAAGATATTGGAACTCTCTACCTTCTATTTGGCGCCTGGGCTGGTATGGTGGGGACTGCTCTCAGTCTCTTAATCCGAGCTGAGCTAGGTCAACCTGGCACACTATTAGGGGACGACCAGATTTATAATGTAGTCGTCACCGCCCATGCTTTTGTAATAATCTTCTTCATAGTGATGCCTATCATGATTGGAGGATTCGGAAACTGATTAGTCCCATTAATGATTGGGGCTCCCGACATAGCATTCCCTCGAATGAATAATATGAGCTTCTGACTCCTCCCTCCATCTTTCCTACTTTTGCTCGCATCATCTATGGTAGAGGCTGGAGCAGGGACTGGGTGGACAGTATACCCACCTCTAGCCGGTAACCTAGCTCATGCAGGAGCATCCGTAGATCTAACTATTTTTTCACTGCACCTGGCAGGTGTCTCCTCAATCTTAGGTGCTATTAATTTTATTACTACTATTATCAATATAAAACCCCCTGCTATATCCCAATATCAAACACCCCTGTTTGTCTGATCGGTTTTAATCACTGCTGTATTACTACTTCTATCACTGCCAGTTTTAGCAGCAGGCATCACTATACTACTGACAGATCGAAATCTAAACACCACATTTTTTGACCCCGCCGGAGGAGGGGATCCTATCTTATATCAACACCTATTCTGATTTTTCGGTCACCCAGAAGTCTACATTTTAATTTTACCCGGGTTTGGAATAATTTCACATATTGTCACCTATTACTCAGGTAAAAAGGAACCTTTTGGCTATATGGGAATGGTTTGAGCTATAATATCAATTGGCTTTCTGGGCTTTATTGTATGAGCCCATCACATGTTCACTGTAGGGATAGACGTGGACACACGAGCATACTTTACATCAGCTACTATAATTATTGCTATTCCCACTGGGGTAAAAGTATTTAGCTGACTGGCTACTCTTCATGGGGGTAATATCAAATGGTCCCCCGCCATGCTATGAGCCCTGGGATTCATTTTCCTATTTACCGTAGGGGGCTTAACAGGAATTGTACTGGCAAATTCCTCATTAGATATTGTCCTTCACGACACATACTACGTAGTAGCCCACTTCCACTACGTATTGTCAATAGGAGCAGTATTTGCTATCATAGGGGGTTTCGTTCATTGATTCCCCCTATTCTCAGGATACACTCTTGATGACACTTGGGCAAAAATTCATTTTACGATTATGTTTGTAGGCGTCAATATAACGTTTTTCCCTCAGCATTTTCTAGGCCTGTCCGGAATGCCCCGACGTTATTCTGACTATCCAGACGCATACACAACTTGAAACACAGTCTCATCAATAGGCTCTTTTATTTCACTAACAGCAGTAATACTAATAGTTTTTATAGTGTGAGAAGCTTTTGCATCAAAGCGAGAAGTGGCTACAGTGGAACTAACCACAACTAACCTTGAATGGCTACATGGATGCCCTCCTCCGTATCACACATTTGAAGAGCCAACCTATGTGCTGCTAAAATAAGAAAGGAAGGAATCGAACCCCCTCAGACTGGTTTCAAGCCAATACCATAACCACTATGTCTTTCTCAATCAAGAAGTATTAGTAAAACAATTACATAACTTTGTCAAGGTTAAATTATAGGTTTAAGCCCTATGTACTTCCATGGCATACCCCTTTCAACTAGGTCTCCAAGACGCTACATCTCCCATTATAGAAGAACTCTTACACTTCCATGATCACACACTAATAATTGTATTCCTAATCAGCTCCCTAGTTCTATATATCATCTCACTAATACTGACAACCAAACTCACGCACACAAGCACAATAGATGCCCAAGAAGTAGAAACCGTCTGAACTATCCTACCGGCTATTATCTTAATTCTCATTGCCCTGCCCTCCCTGCGAATTCTCTATATAATAGATGAGATTAATGACCCCTCTCTTACTGTAAAGACCATAGGACATCAATGATATTGAAGCTATGAATACACTGACTATGAAGACCTAAGCTTTGACTCCTACATGATCCCCACTCAAGAGCTAAAACCCGGAGAACTACGACTATTAGAAGTTGATAACCGAGCAGTGCTGCCAATAGAGATGACCATTCGCATGTTAATCTCATCAGAAGACGTATTACACTCATGAGCCGTCCCATCCCTGGGCCTAAAAACTGACGCCATTCCAGGCCGACTAAACCAAACAACCCTAATGGGCACACGACCTGGACTATATTATGGTCAATGCTCAGAAATCTGTGGCTCAAACCATAGTTTTATACCCATTGTCCTTGAATTAGTCCCACTATCGTACTTTGAAAAATGATCCGCGTCTGTACTGTAAATTCATTAAGAAGCTAAACTAGCGTTAACCTTTTAAGTTAAAAACTGGGAGTTTAAATCTCCCCTTAATGACATGCCACAGTTAGATACATCAACCTGATTTATTACTATTGTTTCAATAATTATAACACTATTTATTATATTTCAACTAAAAATCTCAAAACACCTGTATCCATCAAGCCCAGAGCCCAAATCTATAGCTGCACTAAAACAACTTAATCCTTGAGAAAAAAAATGAACGAAAATCTATTCACCTCTTTCACTACCCCAACAATAATAGGACTGCCCATTGTCATACTAATTATTATATTCCCCAGTATTCTATTCCCCTCGCCCAGTCGACTAATTAACAATCGTCTAATCTCACTCCAACAGTGATTAGTACAATTAACATCAAAACAAATACTAGCCATTCACAACCACAAAGGGCAAACTTGGGCTCTAATACTCATATCTCTCATTCTATTCATTGGATCAACAAACCTGTTGGGCCTACTGCCCCACTCATTTACCCCAACTACCCAATTATCAATAAACTTAGGAATAGCTATTCCCCTATGAGCCGGCACCGTAATTACTGGGTTTCGCCACAAAACTAAAGCATCCCTAGCCCACTTTCTACCACAAGGGACACCGATCCCCCTGATCCCCATGCTTGTAGTTATTGAAACTATTAGCCTTTTCATCCAACCCGTGGCTCTGGCCGTACGACTTACAGCCAACATTACTGCGGGCCACTTATTAATGCACTTAATCGGAGGAGCTGCTCTGGCCCTAATAAACATTAGTACCTCTATTGCTCTAATTACCTTTATTATCCTTATCCTACTGACAGTCCTTGAATTCGCTGTAGCCCTAATCCAAGCTTATGTCTTTACCCTACTTGTAAGCCTGTATTTACATGACAACACTTAATGACCCATCAAACCCACGCATATCACATAGTTAACCCCAGTCCATGGCCACTTACGGGAGCCCTTTCGGCCCTACTGATAACTTCAGGCCTGGCTATATGATTCCACTATAACTCAACACTGCTACTAACTCTAGGAATAACCACCAATCTGCTGACTATATATCAATGGTGACGTGATATTATCCGGGAAAGCACATTTCAAGGTCACCACACACCCATCGTTCAAAAGGGTCTCCGCTACGGAATAATTCTTTTTATCATCTCGGAAGTATTCTTCTTCGCAGGCTTTTTCTGGGCCTTCTATCACTCGAGTCTGGCCCCAACTCCCGAATTAGGAGGATGCTGGCCACCAACAGGTATTATTCCCCTAAACCCCCTAGAAGTTCCACTACTCAACACCTCCGTACTTTTAGCTTCCGGAGTGTCAATCACTTGAGCTCACCATAGTTTAATGGAAGGGAGTCGAAAACACATACTCCAGGCACTATTTATTACAATCTCCCTGGGAGTCTACTTCACTCTCCTCCAAGCCTCCGAATATTACGAAACACCGTTTACAATCTCAGATGGAGTCTACGGATCCACCTTCTTCATAGCTACAGGATTCCACGGATTACACGTAATTATCGGCTCTACTTTCCTAATTGTATGCTTCTTGCGCCAACTAAAATATCACTTCACATCGAGCCACCACTTTGGATTTGAAGCCGCTGCCTGATATTGGCACTTCGTAGACGTGGTTTGACTGTTCCTATACGTTTCTATTTATTGATGAGGATCCTATTCCCTTAGTATTAACAAGTACAGTTGACTTCCAATCAACCAGTTTCGGTATAGTCCGAAGGGGAATAATAAACGTAATACTCGCCCTGCTCACTAATACACTTCTATCCATGCTACTCGTATTTATTGCATTCTGACTACCCCAACTAAATACCTATGCAGAAAAAGCAAGTCCCTACGAATGTGGATTTGACCCCATAGGATCCGCCCGCCTGCCCTTTTCTATGAAATTTTTCTTAGTAGCCATTACATTCTTGCTATTTGACCTAGAAATTGCACTACTACTTCCCCTTCCTTGAGCCTCACAAACAAATAAACTATCAACCATACTTATCATAGCTCTCCTACTAATCTCTCTATTAGCCGCAAGCCTGGCCTACGAATGAACCCAAAAAGGACTAGAGTGAACTGAATATGATAATTAGTTTAAACTAAAACAAATGATTTCGACTCATTAGATTGTAGCTCACCCTATAATTATCAAATGTCCATAGTCTATGTTAATATATTCCTGGCCTTCATCATATCACTTATGGGACTATTAATGTATCGGTCCCACTTAATATCCTCCCTCCTATGCCTAGAAGGCATAATATTATCCCTATTTGTTATGATAACCATGGCAATTCTAAATAATCATTTTACACTAGCTAGCATGACTCCTATTATCCTGCTAGTATTTGCAGCCTGCGAGGCGGCACTGGGCTTATCCCTACTAGTAATGGTCTCAAATACATATGGTACCGACTATGTACAAAACCTAAATCTCCTACAATGCTAAAAATTATTATCCCCACTATTATACTCATACCAATAACATGACTATCAAAGCCCAATATAATCTGAATTAACTCGACTACCTACAGTCTCCTGATCAGCCTTATTAGCCTCTCCTATTTAAACCAACTAGGCGATAACAGCCTAAACCTCTCATTACTATTCTTCTCAGACTCACTCTCCGCACCTCTACTAGTACTAACAACATGACTCCTGCCACTAATGCTTATGGCTAGTCAATCACACCTGTCAAAAGAGACCTTGGCCCGAAAAAAACTATATATCACAACACTTATCGTTTTGCAACTTCTTTTAATCATAACATTTACCGCTACAGAACTAATTATATTTTACATTCTATTTGAAGCCACACTAATCCCCACCCTTATCATTATTACTCGGTGGGGTAACCAGACGGAGCGACTAAACGCCGGCCTATATTTTTTATTCTACACCCTGCTGGGCTCACTGCCCCTCCTGGTCGCACTACTATATATTCAAAACACAACAGGGACTTTAAATTTCCTAATCATTCAGTACTGAGCCAAACCGATCTCAGCCACCTGATCTAATATCCTTCTCTGACTAGCATGCATAATAGCATTCATAGTAAAAATACCCCTATACGGACTCCACCTGTGACTGCCAAAAGCACATGTTGAAGCCCCCATTGCCGGCTCAATGGTACTTGCTGCCGTACTATTAAAACTAGGGGGATATGGAATGATGCGTATTACAATTCTACTTAACCCCACAACAAACCAAATAGCATACCCCTTCATAATGTTGTCCCTATGAGGAATAGTTATAACAAGTTCTATCTGTCTACGCCAGACAGACCTAAAGTCCTTAATCGCATACTCATCAGTAAGCCACATAGCCCTAGTAATTGTAGCTGTGCTAATCCAAACACCCTGAAGTTACACAGGAGCTACAGCCCTTATAATCGCCCACGGACTAACTTCCTCAATATTATTTTGCCTTGCAAACTCAAACTACGAACGAGTCCACAGCCGAACAATAATCCTAGCACGAGGCCTACAAACCATCCTTCCTCTAATAGCTGCCTGATGACTACTAGCCAGTCTCGCGAACCTAGCTCTGCCTCCTACCATCAACCTAATTGGGGAACTATTTGTAGTAGTAGCCTCCTTCTCATGATCTAACTTAACTATCACTCTCATAGGCACAAATATTATCATCACAGCCTTATATACCCTCTATATACTTATCACAACCCAACGAGGTAAGTACCCACATCATATTAAAAACATTAACCCATCATTTACACGAGAAAACGCCCTAATAGCCCTTCACTTGCTCCCACTCCTCCTCTTATCCCTCAACCCCAAAATCGTACTGGGTCCTATTTATTGTAAATATAGTTTAACAAAAACATTAGATTGTGGATCTAACAATAGAAGTGCAAATCTTCCTATTTACCGAAAAAGTATGCGAGAACTGCTAATTCATGCCCCCACGTATAAAAGCGTGGCTTTTTCAACTTTTATAGGATAGAAGTAATCCATTGGCCTTAGGAGCCAAAAAATTGGTGCAACTCCAAATAAAAGTAATAAACCTATTTACCTCTTTTATACTCACTGCAATATTCATTCTACTCCTACCCATCATTACATCCAACACTCAACTATACAAAAACAACCTGTACCCTCACTATGTAAAAACTACAATCTCTTATGCCTTTACCATCAGCATAATTCCGGCTATAGTATTTATTTCTTCCGGACAGGAAACAATTATCTCAAACTGACACTGATTATCAATCCAAACCCTTAAATTGTCACTAAGTTTTAAACTAGACTATTTCTCAATCATCTTCATCCCTGTAGCACTTTTCGTTACATGATCAATTATAGAGTTCTCAATATGATACATACACACAGACCCCTATATTAACCGATTCTTCAAGTATCTCCTCATATTTCTAATCACCATAATAATCCTAGTAACTGCCAATAACCTATTCCAACTGTTTATTGGCTGAGAGGGGGTAGGAATCATATCCTTCCTGCTAATCGGATGGTGATATGGTCGAGCAGACGCAAACACTGCTGCCCTGCAGGCAATTCTCTACAACCGCATCGGAGACGTGGGGTTTATCACAGCCATAGCATGATTTCTCACCAATATAAATGCATGAGACTTTCAACAAATCTTTATCACCCAGCATGAAAACCTAAATATCCCACTACTAGGGCTTCTCTTAGCAGCCACGGGTAAGTCTGCCCAATTTGGCCTACACCCATGACTACCATCAGCCATAGAGGGTCCAACCCCCGTTTCTGCCCTACTCCACTCAAGTACAATAGTTGTAGCCGGAGTCTTTCTATTAATCCGCTTCTACCCGCTCATAGAACAAAATAAAACCACACAAACCCTTACCCTATGCCTAGGAGCCATCACAACCTTATTCACAGCCATCTGTGCCCTCACACAAAATGACATTAAAAAAATCGTTGCCTTCTCAACTTCAAGCCAATTAGGCCTAATAATCGTTACCATCGGAATCAACCAACCCTACCTTGCATTCCTGCACATCTGTACGCACGCATTTTTCAAAGCAATATTATTCATGTGCTCTGGATCAATTATCCACAGCTTAAATGATGAACAAGACATTCGAAAAATAGGCGGACTATACAAGCCAATACCCTTCACCACCACCTCCCTCATCATCGGAAGTCTCGCATTAACAGGCATACCTTTTCTAACAGGCTTTTACTCCAAGGACCTAATCATCGAGACAGCCAACACGTCGTATACCAACGCCTGAGCCCTATTGGTCACTCTCATCGCTACATCTCTCACAGCCGCCTACAGTACTCGAATCATATTCTTCGCACTCCTAGGACAACCCCGATTTAACTCCCTAAGTCCAATCAATGAAAATAACCCCCACCTTATCAACTCCATCAAACGTCTCTTAATTGGAAGCATTTTTGCAGGATACCTGATCTCCCACAACATTCCCCCGACAACCATCCCACAAATAACTATACCCCACTATCTAAAGCTGACCGCCCTTGCTGCAACCATTACAGGCTTCATCCTAGCATTAGAACTTAACCTCGCGGCTAAAAACTTAAAATTTAAACATCCCTCAGACCTCTTTAAGTTTTCCAACCTCCTAGGGTACTTTCCAATCGTAATACACCGCCTCCCATCAACAATAAGCTTAACTATAAGCCAAAAATCCGCATCGATACTATTAGATATAATCTGGCTAGAAAATGTATTACCAAAATCCATCTCCCACTTCCAAATAAAAATATCAACCATCGTATCTAATCAGAAAGGACTAGTTAAGCTTTACTTCTTATCCTTCATAATCACCTTAGCCCTTAGCTTACTCCTACTTAGTTTCCACGAGTAACCTCTATAATCACCAACACACCAATAAGCAAGGACCAACCAGTAACAACCACCAACCATGTTCCATAACTATACAGTGCTGCAATCCCCATGGCCTCCTCACTAAAAAACCCCGAATCACCCGTATCATAAATCACTCAATCACCTGCACCATTAAACTTAAACACAACCTCGACTTCATCTTCTTTTAAAATATAGCAAGCAGTTAACAACTCCGCTAGCACCCCTGTAATAAATGCACCCAATACAGCCTTATTAGACGTCCATGCCTCAGGGTAAGGCTCAGTAGCCATAGCTGTAGTATACCCAAACACCACAAGCATACCCCCCAAATAAATTAAAAAAACCATTAAACCTAAAAATGATCCCCCAAAATTCAATACAATACCACAACCAATACCACCAGCCACAATCAAACCAAACCCACCATAAATAGGAGAAGGCTTTGAAGAAAAACTCACAAAGCTCACCACAAAGATTGTACTTAAAATAAATACAATGTATGTTATCATAATTCTTACATGGAATCTAACCATGACTAATGATATGAAAAACCATCGTTGTATTTCAACTATAAGAACTTAATGACCAACATTCGAAAATCTCACCCCCTTATCAAGATCATCAACCACTCATTCATTGATCTTCCTGCTCCATCCAATATCTCAGCATGATGGAACTTTGGTTCCCTACTAGGAGTGTGTTTAATCCTACAAATTCTTACTGGTCTCTTCCTAGCCATACACTACACGTCAGATACAATAACCGCTTTCTCATCAGTCACCCATATCTGCCGCGACGTAAATTACGGCTGAATCATCCGATATTTACACGCCAATGGAGCCTCCATATTCTTTATCTGCCTATACATACACGTAGGACGAGGAATATACTACGGCTCCTACACTTTCTCAGAAACATGAAATATTGGAATCGTACTATTATTCACAGTCATAGCTACAGCTTTCATAGGATATGTCCTACCATGGGGCCAAATATCCTTTTGAGGGGCAACCGTAATCACCAACCT
This sequence comes from Panthera onca, assembly GCF_046562875.1. Classification (NCBI taxonomy): domain Eukaryota; kingdom Metazoa; phylum Chordata; class Mammalia; order Carnivora; family Felidae; genus Panthera; species Panthera onca. Next base: position 14,655 of record NW_027675828.1, read on the forward strand.
CCTATCGGCAATCCCATATATTGGAACCAATCTAGTAGAGTGGATCTGAGGAGGCTTCTCAGTAGACAAAGCCACCCTAACACGATTCTTTGCCTTCCACTTCATCCTTCCATTCATCATCTCAGCCCTAGCAGCAGTCCATCTCCTATTCCTTCATGAGACAGGATCCAATAACCCCTCAGGAGTGGTATCCGACTCAGACAAAATCCCATTTCACCCATACTACACAATCAAAGATATCCTGGGCCTCCTAGTACTAATCCTAATACTCATGCTACTCGTCCTATTCTCACCAGACCTATTAGGAGACCCCGATAACTATACCCCCGCCAACCCTCTAAACACCCCTCCCCACATCAAGCCCGAATGATATTTCCTATTTGCATACGCAATCCTCCGATCTATTCCCAATAAGCTAGGAGGAGTTTTAGCCCTAGTTCTATCTATCTTAACCTTAGCTATCATCCCCGCTCTCCACACTTCTAAACAACGAGGAATAATGTTTCGACCACTAAGCCAATGCTTATTCTGATTACTAGTAGCGGACCTTCTGACCCTAACATGAATTGGCGGCCAACCTGTAGAACACCCCTTCATCACCATCGGCCAACTGGCCTCCATCCTATACTTCTCTATCCTTCTAATCCTAATACCTATCTCAGGCATTATTGAAAATCGCCTCCTTAAATGAAGAGTCTTTGTAGTATATACAATACCTTGGTCTTGTAAACCAAAAAAGGAGAATATGCACCCTCCCTAAGACTTCAAGGAAGAAGCAACAGCCCCACCATCAGCACCCAAAGCTGAAATTCTTTCTTAAACTATTCCTTGCTAATACCAAAAAGCAACCCCATAACTTCCATAATTCATATATTGCATATACTCATACTGTGCTTGCCCAGTATGTCCTCATCTTTCCGCAATAAAGCAAGTGAAAACTCTCAATTCTTACAATACAAACTCGCAAGTAAGATAACCAACTGACCTTTTCCTCATGCATATCATGCACCAACCACTCGCCCCATGAATATTAAGCATGTACAGTAGTTTATATATATTACATAAGACATACTATGTATATCGTGCATTAACTGCTTGTCCCCATGAATATTAAGCATGTACAGTAGTTTATATATATTACATAAGACATACTATGTATATCGTGCATTAACTGCTTGTCCCCATGAATATTAAGCATGTACAGTAGTTTATATATATTACATAAGACATACTATGTATATCGTGCATTAACTGCTTGTCCCCATGAATATTAAGCATGTACAGTAGTTTATATATATTACATAAGACATAATAGTGCTTAATCGTGCATATTCATGATTTCCAACAGTCTCTTATGGACCTCAACTGTCCGAAAGAGCTTAATCACCTGGCCTCGAGAAACCAGCAACCCTTGCTTGAGCGTGTACCTCTTCTCGCTCCGGGCCCATTTCAACGTGGGGGTGTCTATAATGGAACTATACCTGGCATCTGGTTCTTACTTCAGGGCCATGACGTTCTTAAATCCAATCCTTCAACTCTCTCAAATGGGACATCTCGATGGGTTAATGACTAATCAGCCCATGATCACACATAACTGTGGTGTCATGCATTTGGTATTTTTAATTTTTAGGGGGTCGAACTTGCTATGACTCAGCTATGACCTAAAGGTCCTGACTCAGTCAAATATAATGTAGCTGGGCTTATTCTCTATGCGGGGGTTCCACACGTACAACAAGCAAGGTGTTATTCAGTCAATGGTCGCAGGACATATACTTAAATCCCTATTGTTCCACAGGACACGGCATGCGCGCACCCACGTATACGCGTACACGTACACACGTACACACGTATACACGTACACGTACACACGTACACACGTATACGCGTACACGTACACACGTACACACGTATACACGTACACGTACACACGTACACACGTATACACGTACACGTACACACGTACACACGTATACACGTATACACGTACACGTACACACGTATACACGTATACACGTATACACGTATACGCGTACACGTACACACGTACACACGTACACACGTACACACGTACACACGTACACACGTACACACGTACACACGTACACACGTACACACGTACACACGTACACACGTACACACGTACACACGTACACACGTACACACGTACACACGTACACACGTACACACGTATACACGTATACACGTATACACGTATACACGTATACACGTATACACATGCAAACTTTTTTGATTTTAGTAAATAATTAGCTTAAACAAACCCCCCTTACCCCCCGTTAACCCTATTTGTTACAATACGTGTTTATTTCTGTCTTGCCAAACCCCAAAAACAAGACTAAACCGTATCTAAGCATAGAGCTTAAGAGTTAACGTTTACAAACTTTACCAACCCCATTATTACCAATTATTAATACTAAATCATAACTTTGTTCGCAGTATCTATAGATACGCCAACCCGATCTCTAACTCGTCCCTATTGAACAATATTTACACACCCAACAATCCTATATCTTGGTTCATGTAGCTTAAAAACACAAAGCAAGGCACTGAAAATGCCTGGATGAGTCGCCAGACTCCATAAACATAGAGGTTTGGTCCTAGCCTTTCCATTAGTTATTAATAAAATTACACATGCAAGCCTCCGCATCCCGGTGAAAATGCCCTCTAAGTCACCCAGTGATTCAAAGGAGCTGGTATCAAGCACACAACCATTGTAGCTCATAACACCTTGCTCAGCCACACCCCCACGGGATACAGCAGTGATAAAAATTAAGCTATGAATGAAAGTTCGACTAAGTTATATTAAATTAGGGTTGGTAAATTTCGTGCCAGCCACCGCGGTCATACGATTAACCCAAACCAATGGACCTACGGCGTAAAGCGTGTTACAGAAGAGAAGCATACTAAAGTTAAACCTTAACTAGGCTGTAAAAAGCTGCAGTTAACATAAAAATACAGCACGAAAGTAACTTTAATATTTCCGACCACACGATAGCTAAGATCCAAACTGGGATTAGATACCCCACTATGCTTAGCCCTAAACCTAGATAGTTAGCTCAAACAAAACTATCCGCCAGAGAACTACTAGCAACAGCTTAAAACTCAAAGGACTTGGCGGTGCTTTATATCCCTCTAGAGGAGCCTGTTCTATAATCGATAAACCCCGATAAACCTCACCATCTCTTGCTAATTCAGCCTATATACCGCCATCTTCAGCAAACCCTAAAAAGGAAGAAAAGTAAGCACAAGTATCTTGACACAAAAAAGTTAGGTCAAGGTGTAGCCCATGAGATGGGAAGCAATGGGCTACATTTTCTACAACTAGAACATCCACGAAAATCCTTATGAAATTAAGAATTCAAGGAGGATTTAGTAGTAAATTTGAGAATAGAGAGCTCAATTGAATTGGGCCATGAAGCACGCACACACCGCCCGTCACCCTCCTCAAGTGGTCAAACCCTGAAGAAACCTATTCAAACCATTACATCCACAAGAGGAGACAAGTCGTAACAAGGTAAGCATACTGGAAAGTGTGCTTGGATGACAAGATGTAGCTTAAACAAAGCATCTGGCTTACACCCAGAAGATTTCATATTAAACTGACCATCTTGAGCCAAAGCTAGCCCAATCATCTACAAACGCAATTAACATCAGAAAGTAAAATAAAACATTTAGTTGCCCCATAAAAGTATAGGAGATAGAAATTTAACTTGGCGCTATAGAGAAAGTACCGCAAGGGAAAGATGAAAGAAAAAACTAAAAGCACTATACAGCAAAGATTACCCCTTGTACCTTTTGCATAATGAATTAGCTAGAATAACCTAACAAAGAGAACTTCAGCTAGGCCCCCCGAAACCAGACGAGCTACCCATGAACAATCTATTACAGGATGAACTCATCTATGTCGCAAAATAGTGAGAAGATTTGTGGGTAGAGGTGAAAAGCCTAACGAGCCTGGTGATAGCTGGTTGCCCAGAACAGAATCTTAGTTCAACTTTAAACTTACCTCAAAACCCTGAAATTCCAATGTAAGTTTAAAATATAGTCTAAAAAGGTACAGCTTTTTAGAATTAGGATACAGCCTTAATTAGAGAGTAAGCATAAACACAAACCATAGTTGGCCTAAAAGCAGCCACCAATTAAGAAAGCGTTCAAGCTCAACAATCAGAACATCTCAATGTCAAAAAACGCAACCAACTCCTAATTTAAAACTGGGCTAATCTATTTAATAATAGAAGCAATAATGCTAATATGAGTAACAAGAAATATTTCTCCCGTGCATAAGCTTATATCAGAACGGATAACCACTGATAGTTAACAACAAGATAAATACAACCTAACTACAAGCAAACATATCAAGCTAATTGTTAACCCAACACAGGCATGCAACTCAAGGAAAGATTAAAAGAAGTAAAAGGAACTCGGCAAACACAAGCCCCGCCTGTTTACCAAAAACATCACCTCTAGCATTTCCAGTATTAGAGGCACTGCCTGCCCAGTGACATCAGTTAAACGGCCGCGGTATCCTGACCGTGCAAAGGTAGCATAATCATTTGTTCCTTAAATAGGGACTTGTATGAATGGCCACACGAGGGCTTTACTGTCTCTTACTTCCAATCCGTGAAATTGACCTTCCCGTGAAGAGGCGGGAATATGACAATAAGACGAGAAGACCCTATGGAGCTTTAATTAACCGACCCAAAGAGATCTTGATAATCAACCGACAGGGATAACATACCTCTACCATGGGCCGACAATTTAGGTTGGGGTGACCTCGGAGAATAAAACAACCTCCGAGTGATTTAAATCTAGACTAACTAGTCGAAAGTACTACATCACTTATTGATCCAAAAACTTGATCAACGGAACAAGTTACCCTAGGGATAACAGCGCAATCCTATTTTAGAGTCCATATCGACAATAGGGTTTACGACCTCGATGTTGGATCAGGACATCCCGATGGTGCAGCAGCTATCAAAGGTTCGTTTGTTCAACGATTAAAGTCCTACGTGATCTGAGTTCAGACCGGAGTAATCCAGGTCGGTTTCTATCTATTAAATAATTTCTCCCAGTACGAAAGGACAAGAGAAATAGGGCCCACTTTGCTAAAGCGCCTTTAACCAAATAGATGATATAATCTCAATCTAGACAGTTTATCCAAACATATCACCCGTAGAGCTCGGGTTTGTTAGGGTGGCAGAGCCCGGCAATTGCATAAAACTTAAGCTTTTATCATCAGAGGTTCAACTCCTCTCCCTAACAACATGTTCATAGTCAACATCCTCTCACTAACTATCCCTATTCTCCTCGCCGTAGCCTTCCTAACCCTAGTTGAACGTAAAGTACTGGGTTACATACAACTCCGCAAAGGACCAAACGTCGTAGGACCATACGGCCTACTCCAACCCATTGCAGACGCCATGAAACTCTTCACTAAAGAGCCCCTCCGACCCCTCACATCTTCCACATTCATATTCATTATAGCACCCATCCTAGCCCTTACACTAGCCCTAACTATATGAATCCCGCTGCCCATACCATACCCACTCATTAACATAAACCTAGGAGTACTATTTATACTAGCCATATCCAGCCTGGCCGTCTACTCCATTCTATGATCCGGATGGGCCTCAAACTCAAAATACGCCCTAATTGGAGCCCTACGAGCTGTAGCCCAAACAATCTCATATGAAGTCACACTAGCCATCATCCTCTTATCAGTACTACTAATAAACGGATCCTTCACATTAGCCACACTAATTACCACTCAAGAATTTATCTGACTTGTTATCCCTGCATGACCCCTGGCCATAATATGATTCATTTCTACACTAGCAGAAACCAACCGAGCCCCGTTTGACCTCACAGAGGGGGAATCAGAACTCGTTTCCGGATTTAACGTAGAATACGCAGCAGGTCCCTTTGCCCTGTTTTTTCTAGCAGAATACGCCAACATCATCATAATAAATATCCTCACAACAATCCTATTCTTCGGAGCATTTCACAGCCCCTATATACCAGAACTATATACCACCAACTTCACTATAAAAACCCTGATTCTAACAACCACCTTCCTATGAATCCGAGCATCTTACCCACGATTCCGATACGACCAATTAATACACCTCCTATGAAAAAGCTTTCTACCCCTTACCCTAGCCTTATGCATATGACACGTCTCCCTGCCCATCATCACAGCAAGCATTCCGCCTCAAACATAAGAAATATGTCTGACAAAAGAGTTACTTTGATAGAGTAAAACATAGAGGTCCAAATCCTCTTATTTCTAGAATTATAGGAATCGAACCTAATCCTAAGAATCCAAAAATCTTCGTGCTACCAGTACTACACCACATTCTAAAGTAAGGTCAGCTAAATAAGCTATCGGGCCCATACCCCGAAAATGTTGGTTTATACCCTTCCCATACTAATCAAACCCCCTATTCTTATTATCATTATATCAACCGTTATCTCAGGAACTATAATCGTAATAACAGCATCCCATTGACTTATGGTCTGAATCGGCTTCGAAATAAACCTATTGGCCATCATTCCCATCCTCATAAAAAAATATAACCCACGAACCACAGAAGCAGCCACAAAATACTTCCTAACACAAGCAACCGCTTCAATACTCCTAATAATAGGAATCATCATCAACCTACTGCACTCAGGACAATGAACTGTATCAAAAGATCTCAACCCCATAGCATCTACTGTAATAACAACCGCCCTAGCAATAAAACTAGGACTAGCCCCATTCCACTTCTGAGTGCCCGAAGTCACACAGGGAATCTCCATATCCTCAGGCTTAGTCCTACTCACATGACAAAAAATCGCCCCACTATCAATCCTATACCAAATCTCACCCACCATTAACCCCAACCTACTCTTAACAATAGCCATTATATCAGTTATAGTCGGAGGCTGAGGAGGACTTAACCAAACCCAGCTACGAAAAATCATAGCATACTCCTCAATTGCCCACATAGGCTGGATAGCAGCCATCATAATATATAGCCCCACAATAATAATTTTAAACCTGACCATCTACATTATTATAACACTAACCACCTTCATACTATTCATATATAACTCCACCACAACAACATCATCCCTATCACAGACATGAAATAAAGCACCTCTAATCACTTCATTTATCCTAGTACTAATAATATCTCTAGGCGGCCTCCCTCCACTCTCCGGCTTCATCCCAAAATGGATAATCATTCAAGAACTAACTAAAAACGAAATAATTATAATACCCACACTGCTGGCTATAACCGCCCTACTTAACCTGTACTTCTATATACGACTAACATATGCTACTACACTAACTATATTTCCCTCAAACAACTGCATAAAGATAAAATGACGATTCGAATGCACAAAAAAAATAATCTTCTTACCCCCCTTAATTGTAATATCTACCATACTGCTACCACTCGCACCAATACTATCCATCCTAGATTAGAAGTTTAGGTTAAATTAGACCAAGAGCCTTCAAAGCTCTAAGTAAGCCCTAGCAGACTTAACTTCTGCATACCAACTAACCCTTAAGGACTGCAAGAGTCTATCTCACATCAATTGATTGCAAATCAAACACTTTAATTAAGCTAAGCCCTTACTAGATTGGTGGGCCCCAACCCCACGAAATTTTAGTTAACAGCTAAATACCCTAATCAACTGGCTTCAATCTACTTCTCCCGCCGTCTGGAAAAAAAAGGCGGGAGAAGCCCCGGCAGCCTCAAGCTGCTTCTTTGAATTTGCAATTCAATATGACACTCACTGCAGGACTTGGTAAAAAGAGGACTGAACCTCTGTCTTTAGATTTACAGTCTAATGCTTACTCAGCCATTTTACCTATGTTCATAAACCGCTGACTATTTTCAACCAATCACAAAGATATTGGAACTCTCTACCTTCTATTTGGCGCCTGGGCTGGTATGGTGGGGACTGCTCTCAGTCTCTTAATCCGAGCTGAGCTAGGTCAACCTGGCACACTATTAGGGGACGACCAGATTTATAATGTAGTCGTCACCGCCCATGCTTTTGTAATAATCTTCTTCATAGTGATGCCTATCATGATTGGAGGATTCGGAAACTGATTAGTCCCATTAATGATTGGGGCTCCCGACATAGCATTCCCTCGAATGAATAATATGAGCTTCTGACTCCTCCCTCCATCTTTCCTACTTTTGCTCGCATCATCTATGGTAGAGGCTGGAGCAGGGACTGGGTGGACAGTATACCCACCTCTAGCCGGTAACCTAGCTCATGCAGGAGCATCCGTAGATCTAACTATTTTTTCACTGCACCTGGCAGGTGTCTCCTCAATCTTAGGTGCTATTAATTTTATTACTACTATTATCAATATAAAACCCCCTGCTATATCCCAATATCAAACACCCCTGTTTGTCTGATCGGTTTTAATCACTGCTGTATTACTACTTCTATCACTGCCAGTTTTAGCAGCAGGCATCACTATACTACTGACAGATCGAAATCTAAACACCACATTTTTTGACCCCGCCGGAGGAGGGGATCCTATCTTATATCAACACCTATTCTGATTTTTCGGTCACCCAGAAGTCTACATTTTAATTTTACCCGGGTTTGGAATAATTTCACATATTGTCACCTATTACTCAGGTAAAAAGGAACCTTTTGGCTATATGGGAATGGTTTGAGCTATAATATCAATTGGCTTTCTGGGCTTTATTGTATGAGCCCATCACATGTTCACTGTAGGGATAGACGTGGACACACGAGCATACTTTACATCAGCTACTATAATTATTGCTATTCCCACTGGGGTAAAAGTATTTAGCTGACTGGCTACTCTTCATGGGGGTAATATCAAATGGTCCCCCGCCATGCTATGAGCCCTGGGATTCATTTTCCTATTTACCGTAGGGGGCTTAACAGGAATTGTACTGGCAAATTCCTCATTAGATATTGTCCTTCACGACACATACTACGTAGTAGCCCACTTCCACTACGTATTGTCAATAGGAGCAGTATTTGCTATCATAGGGGGTTTCGTTCATTGATTCCCCCTATTCTCAGGATACACTCTTGATGACACTTGGGCAAAAATTCATTTTACGATTATGTTTGTAGGCGTCAATATAACGTTTTTCCCTCAGCATTTTCTAGGCCTGTCCGGAATGCCCCGACGTTATTCTGACTATCCAGACGCATACACAACTTGAAACACAGTCTCATCAATAGGCTCTTTTATTTCACTAACAGCAGTAATACTAATAGTTTTTATAGTGTGAGAAGCTTTTGCATCAAAGCGAGAAGTGGCTACAGTGGAACTAACCACAACTAACCTTGAATGGCTACATGGATGCCCTCCTCCGTATCACACATTTGAAGAGCCAACCTATGTGCTGCTAAAATAAGAAAGGAAGGAATCGAACCCCCTCAGACTGGTTTCAAGCCAATACCATAACCACTATGTCTTTCTCAATCAAGAAGTATTAGTAAAACAATTACATAACTTTGTCAAGGTTAAATTATAGGTTTAAGCCCTATGTACTTCCATGGCATACCCCTTTCAACTAGGTCTCCAAGACGCTACATCTCCCATTATAGAAGAACTCTTACACTTCCATGATCACACACTAATAATTGTATTCCTAATCAGCTCCCTAGTTCTATATATCATCTCACTAATACTGACAACCAAACTCACGCACACAAGCACAATAGATGCCCAAGAAGTAGAAACCGTCTGAACTATCCTACCGGCTATTATCTTAATTCTCATTGCCCTGCCCTCCCTGCGAATTCTCTATATAATAGATGAGATTAATGACCCCTCTCTTACTGTAAAGACCATAGGACATCAATGATATTGAAGCTATGAATACACTGACTATGAAGACCTAAGCTTTGACTCCTACATGATCCCCACTCAAGAGCTAAAACCCGGAGAACTACGACTATTAGAAGTTGATAACCGAGCAGTGCTGCCAATAGAGATGACCATTCGCATGTTAATCTCATCAGAAGACGTATTACACTCATGAGCCGTCCCATCCCTGGGCCTAAAAACTGACGCCATTCCAGGCCGACTAAACCAAACAACCCTAATGGGCACACGACCTGGACTATATTATGGTCAATGCTCAGAAATCTGTGGCTCAAACCATAGTTTTATACCCATTGTCCTTGAATTAGTCCCACTATCGTACTTTGAAAAATGATCCGCGTCTGTACTGTAAATTCATTAAGAAGCTAAACTAGCGTTAACCTTTTAAGTTAAAAACTGGGAGTTTAAATCTCCCCTTAATGACATGCCACAGTTAGATACATCAACCTGATTTATTACTATTGTTTCAATAATTATAACACTATTTATTATATTTCAACTAAAAATCTCAAAACACCTGTATCCATCAAGCCCAGAGCCCAAATCTATAGCTGCACTAAAACAACTTAATCCTTGAGAAAAAAAATGAACGAAAATCTATTCACCTCTTTCACTACCCCAACAATAATAGGACTGCCCATTGTCATACTAATTATTATATTCCCCAGTATTCTATTCCCCTCGCCCAGTCGACTAATTAACAATCGTCTAATCTCACTCCAACAGTGATTAGTACAATTAACATCAAAACAAATACTAGCCATTCACAACCACAAAGGGCAAACTTGGGCTCTAATACTCATATCTCTCATTCTATTCATTGGATCAACAAACCTGTTGGGCCTACTGCCCCACTCATTTACCCCAACTACCCAATTATCAATAAACTTAGGAATAGCTATTCCCCTATGAGCCGGCACCGTAATTACTGGGTTTCGCCACAAAACTAAAGCATCCCTAGCCCACTTTCTACCACAAGGGACACCGATCCCCCTGATCCCCATGCTTGTAGTTATTGAAACTATTAGCCTTTTCATCCAACCCGTGGCTCTGGCCGTACGACTTACAGCCAACATTACTGCGGGCCACTTATTAATGCACTTAATCGGAGGAGCTGCTCTGGCCCTAATAAACATTAGTACCTCTATTGCTCTAATTACCTTTATTATCCTTATCCTACTGACAGTCCTTGAATTCGCTGTAGCCCTAATCCAAGCTTATGTCTTTACCCTACTTGTAAGCCTGTATTTACATGACAACACTTAATGACCCATCAAACCCACGCATATCACATAGTTAACCCCAGTCCATGGCCACTTACGGGAGCCCTTTCGGCCCTACTGATAACTTCAGGCCTGGCTATATGATTCCACTATAACTCAACACTGCTACTAACTCTAGGAATAACCACCAATCTGCTGACTATATATCAATGGTGACGTGATATTATCCGGGAAAGCACATTTCAAGGTCACCACACACCCATCGTTCAAAAGGGTCTCCGCTACGGAATAATTCTTTTTATCATCTCGGAAGTATTCTTCTTCGCAGGCTTTTTCTGGGCCTTCTATCACTCGAGTCTGGCCCCAACTCCCGAATTAGGAGGATGCTGGCCACCAACAGGTATTATTCCCCTAAACCCCCTAGAAGTTCCACTACTCAACACCTCCGTACTTTTAGCTTCCGGAGTGTCAATCACTTGAGCTCACCATAGTTTAATGGAAGGGAGTCGAAAACACATACTCCAGGCACTATTTATTACAATCTCCCTGGGAGTCTACTTCACTCTCCTCCAAGCCTCCGAATATTACGAAACACCGTTTACAATCTCAGATGGAGTCTACGGATCCACCTTCTTCATAGCTACAGGATTCCACGGATTACACGTAATTATCGGCTCTACTTTCCTAATTGTATGCTTCTTGCGCCAACTAAAATATCACTTCACATCGAGCCACCACTTTGGATTTGAAGCCGCTGCCTGATATTGGCACTTCGTAGACGTGGTTTGACTGTTCCTATACGTTTCTATTTATTGATGAGGATCCTATTCCCTTAGTATTAACAAGTACAGTTGACTTCCAATCAACCAGTTTCGGTATAGTCCGAAGGGGAATAATAAACGTAATACTCGCCCTGCTCACTAATACACTTCTATCCATGCTACTCGTATTTATTGCATTCTGACTACCCCAACTAAATACCTATGCAGAAAAAGCAAGTCCCTACGAATGTGGATTTGACCCCATAGGATCCGCCCGCCTGCCCTTTTCTATGAAATTTTTCTTAGTAGCCATTACATTCTTGCTATTTGACCTAGAAATTGCACTACTACTTCCCCTTCCTTGAGCCTCACAAACAAATAAACTATCAACCATACTTATCATAGCTCTCCTACTAATCTCTCTATTAGCCGCAAGCCTGGCCTACGAATGAACCCAAAAAGGACTAGAGTGAACTGAATATGATAATTAGTTTAAACTAAAACAAATGATTTCGACTCATTAGATTGTAGCTCACCCTATAATTATCAAATGTCCATAGTCTATGTTAATATATTCCTGGCCTTCATCATATCACTTATGGGACTATTAATGTATCGGTCCCACTTAATATCCTCCCTCCTATGCCTAGAAGGCATAATATTATCCCTATTTGTTATGATAACCATGGCAATTCTAAATAATCATTTTACACTAGCTAGCATGACTCCTATTATCCTGCTAGTATTTGCAGCCTGCGAGGCGGCACTGGGCTTATCCCTACTAGTAATGGTCTCAAATACATATGGTACCGACTATGTACAAAACCTAAATCTCCTACAATGCTAAAAATTATTATCCCCACTATTATACTCATACCAATAACATGACTATCAAAGCCCAATATAATCTGAATTAACTCGACTACCTACAGTCTCCTGATCAGCCTTATTAGCCTCTCCTATTTAAACCAACTAGGCGATAACAGCCTAAACCTCTCATTACTATTCTTCTCAGACTCACTCTCCGCACCTCTACTAGTACTAACAACATGACTCCTGCCACTAATGCTTATGGCTAGTCAATCACACCTGTCAAAAGAGACCTTGGCCCGAAAAAAACTATATATCACAACACTTATCGTTTTGCAACTTCTTTTAATCATAACATTTACCGCTACAGAACTAATTATATTTTACATTCTATTTGAAGCCACACTAATCCCCACCCTTATCATTATTACTCGGTGGGGTAACCAGACGGAGCGACTAAACGCCGGCCTATATTTTTTATTCTACACCCTGCTGGGCTCACTGCCCCTCCTGGTCGCACTACTATATATTCAAAACACAACAGGGACTTTAAATTTCCTAATCATTCAGTACTGAGCCAAACCGATCTCAGCCACCTGATCTAATATCCTTCTCTGACTAGCATGCATAATAGCATTCATAGTAAAAATACCCCTATACGGACTCCACCTGTGACTGCCAAAAGCACATGTTGAAGCCCCCATTGCCGGCTCAATGGTACTTGCTGCCGTACTATTAAAACTAGGGGGATATGGAATGATGCGTATTACAATTCTACTTAACCCCACAACAAACCAAATAGCATACCCCTTCATAATGTTGTCCCTATGAGGAATAGTTATAACAAGTTCTATCTGTCTACGCCAGACAGACCTAAAGTCCTTAATCGCATACTCATCAGTAAGCCACATAGCCCTAGTAATTGTAGCTGTGCTAATCCAAACACCCTGAAGTTACACAGGAGCTACAGCCCTTATAATCGCCCACGGACTAACTTCCTCAATATTATTTTGCCTTGCAAACTCAAACTACGAACGAGTCCACAGCCGAACAATAATCCTAGCACGAGGCCTACAAACCATCCTTCCTCTAATAGCTGCCTGATGACTACTAGCCAGTCTCGCGAACCTAGCTCTGCCTCCTACCATCAACCTAATTGGGGAACTATTTGTAGTAGTAGCCTCCTTCTCATGATCTAACTTAACTATCACTCTCATAGGCACAAATATTATCATCACAGCCTTATATACCCTCTATATACTTATCACAACCCAACGAGGTAAGTACCCACATCATATTAAAAACATTAACCCATCATTTACACGAGAAAACGCCCTAATAGCCCTTCACTTGCTCCCACTCCTCCTCTTATCCCTCAACCCCAAAATCGTACTGGGTCCTATTTATTGTAAATATAGTTTAACAAAAACATTAGATTGTGGATCTAACAATAGAAGTGCAAATCTTCCTATTTACCGAAAAAGTATGCGAGAACTGCTAATTCATGCCCCCACGTATAAAAGCGTGGCTTTTTCAACTTTTATAGGATAGAAGTAATCCATTGGCCTTAGGAGCCAAAAAATTGGTGCAACTCCAAATAAAAGTAATAAACCTATTTACCTCTTTTATACTCACTGCAATATTCATTCTACTCCTACCCATCATTACATCCAACACTCAACTATACAAAAACAACCTGTACCCTCACTATGTAAAAACTACAATCTCTTATGCCTTTACCATCAGCATAATTCCGGCTATAGTATTTATTTCTTCCGGACAGGAAACAATTATCTCAAACTGACACTGATTATCAATCCAAACCCTTAAATTGTCACTAAGTTTTAAACTAGACTATTTCTCAATCATCTTCATCCCTGTAGCACTTTTCGTTACATGATCAATTATAGAGTTCTCAATATGATACATACACACAGACCCCTATATTAACCGATTCTTCAAGTATCTCCTCATATTTCTAATCACCATAATAATCCTAGTAACTGCCAATAACCTATTCCAACTGTTTATTGGCTGAGAGGGGGTAGGAATCATATCCTTCCTGCTAATCGGATGGTGATATGGTCGAGCAGACGCAAACACTGCTGCCCTGCAGGCAATTCTCTACAACCGCATCGGAGACGTGGGGTTTATCACAGCCATAGCATGATTTCTCACCAATATAAATGCATGAGACTTTCAACAAATCTTTATCACCCAGCATGAAAACCTAAATATCCCACTACTAGGGCTTCTCTTAGCAGCCACGGGTAAGTCTGCCCAATTTGGCCTACACCCATGACTACCATCAGCCATAGAGGGTCCAACCCCCGTTTCTGCCCTACTCCACTCAAGTACAATAGTTGTAGCCGGAGTCTTTCTATTAATCCGCTTCTACCCGCTCATAGAACAAAATAAAACCACACAAACCCTTACCCTATGCCTAGGAGCCATCACAACCTTATTCACAGCCATCTGTGCCCTCACACAAAATGACATTAAAAAAATCGTTGCCTTCTCAACTTCAAGCCAATTAGGCCTAATAATCGTTACCATCGGAATCAACCAACCCTACCTTGCATTCCTGCACATCTGTACGCACGCATTTTTCAAAGCAATATTATTCATGTGCTCTGGATCAATTATCCACAGCTTAAATGATGAACAAGACATTCGAAAAATAGGCGGACTATACAAGCCAATACCCTTCACCACCACCTCCCTCATCATCGGAAGTCTCGCATTAACAGGCATACCTTTTCTAACAGGCTTTTACTCCAAGGACCTAATCATCGAGACAGCCAACACGTCGTATACCAACGCCTGAGCCCTATTGGTCACTCTCATCGCTACATCTCTCACAGCCGCCTACAGTACTCGAATCATATTCTTCGCACTCCTAGGACAACCCCGATTTAACTCCCTAAGTCCAATCAATGAAAATAACCCCCACCTTATCAACTCCATCAAACGTCTCTTAATTGGAAGCATTTTTGCAGGATACCTGATCTCCCACAACATTCCCCCGACAACCATCCCACAAATAACTATACCCCACTATCTAAAGCTGACCGCCCTTGCTGCAACCATTACAGGCTTCATCCTAGCATTAGAACTTAACCTCGCGGCTAAAAACTTAAAATTTAAACATCCCTCAGACCTCTTTAAGTTTTCCAACCTCCTAGGGTACTTTCCAATCGTAATACACCGCCTCCCATCAACAATAAGCTTAACTATAAGCCAAAAATCCGCATCGATACTATTAGATATAATCTGGCTAGAAAATGTATTACCAAAATCCATCTCCCACTTCCAAATAAAAATATCAACCATCGTATCTAATCAGAAAGGACTAGTTAAGCTTTACTTCTTATCCTTCATAATCACCTTAGCCCTTAGCTTACTCCTACTTAGTTTCCACGAGTAACCTCTATAATCACCAACACACCAATAAGCAAGGACCAACCAGTAACAACCACCAACCATGTTCCATAACTATACAGTGCTGCAATCCCCATGGCCTCCTCACTAAAAAACCCCGAATCACCCGTATCATAAATCACTCAATCACCTGCACCATTAAACTTAAACACAACCTCGACTTCATCTTCTTTTAAAATATAGCAAGCAGTTAACAACTCCGCTAGCACCCCTGTAATAAATGCACCCAATACAGCCTTATTAGACGTCCATGCCTCAGGGTAAGGCTCAGTAGCCATAGCTGTAGTATACCCAAACACCACAAGCATACCCCCCAAATAAATTAAAAAAACCATTAAACCTAAAAATGATCCCCCAAAATTCAATACAATACCACAACCAATACCACCAGCCACAATCAAACCAAACCCACCATAAATAGGAGA
This sequence comes from Panthera onca, assembly GCF_046562875.1. Lineage (NCBI taxonomy): Eukaryota > Metazoa > Chordata > Mammalia > Carnivora > Felidae > Panthera > Panthera onca. The sequence goes on from NW_027675828.1 coordinate 31,216, forward strand.
AGGCTTTGAAGAAAAACTCACAAAGCTCACCACAAAGATTGTACTTAAAATAAATACAATGTATGTTATCATAATTCTTACATGGAATCTAACCATGACTAATGATATGAAAAACCATCGTTGTATTTCAACTATAAGAACTTAATGACCAACATTCGAAAATCTCACCCCCTTATCAAGATCATCAACCACTCATTCATTGATCTTCCTGCTCCATCCAATATCTCAGCATGATGGAACTTTGGTTCCCTACTAGGAGTGTGTTTAATCCTACAAATTCTTACTGGTCTCTTCCTAGCCATACACTACACGTCAGATACAATAACCGCTTTCTCATCAGTCACCCATATCTGCCGCGACGTAAATTACGGCTGAATCATCCGATATTTACACGCCAATGGAGCCTCCATATTCTTTATCTGCCTATACATACACGTAGGACGAGGAATATACTACGGCTCCTACACTTTCTCAGAAACATGAAATATTGGAATCGTACTATTATTCACAGTCATAGCTACAGCTTTCATAGGATATGTCCTACCATGGGGCCAAATATCCTTTTGAGGGGCAACCGTAATCACCAACCTCCTATCGGCAATCCCATATATTGGAACCAATCTAGTAGAGTGGATCTGAGGAGGCTTCTCAGTAGACAAAGCCACCCTAACACGATTCTTTGCCTTCCACTTCATCCTTCCATTCATCATCTCAGCCCTAGCAGCAGTCCATCTCCTATTCCTTCATGAGACAGGATCCAATAACCCCTCAGGAGTGGTATCCGACTCAGACAAAATCCCATTTCACCCATACTACACAATCAAAGATATCCTGGGCCTCCTAGTACTAATCCTAATACTCATGCTACTCGTCCTATTCTCACCAGACCTATTAGGAGACCCCGATAACTATACCCCCGCCAACCCTCTAAAC